>NC_136957.1:1392062-1532062 GCF_032717465.1 Coenobita brevimanus
TATGCAGCCATGCCCTCCCCTACACCCTTGCAATATGCAGCCATGCCCTCCCCTACACCCTTGCAATATGCAGCCATGCCCTCCCCTACACCCTTGCAATATGCAGCCATGCCCTACCCTACACCCTTGCAATATGCAGCCATGCCCTCCCCTACACCCTTGCAATATGCAGCCATGCCCTCCCCTACACCCTTGCAATATGCAGCCATGCCCTCCCCTACCCCCGTGCAATATGCAGCCATGCCCTCCCCTACACCCTTGCAATATGCAGCCATGCCCTCCCCTACACCCTTGCAATATGCAGCCATGCCCTCCCCTACAGCCTTGCAATATGCAGCCATGCCCTCCCCTACACCCTTGCAATATGCAGCCATGCCCTCCCCTACACCCTTGCAATATGCAGCCATGCCCTTCCCTACACCCTTGCAATATGCAGCCATGCCCTTCCCTACACCCTTGCAATATGCAGCCATGCCCTTCCCTACACCCTTCCTATTCCCTCCCCTGCCACCCCTGCCCTGTCTTGCCACCCCTGCCCTGTCTTGCCACCCCTGCCCTGTCTTGCCCTGCCACCCCTGCCTTGCCCTGCCACCCCTGCCTTGCCCTGCCACCCCTGCCTTGCCCTGCCACCCCTGCCTTGCCCTGCCACCCCTGCCCTGTCTTGCCACCCCTGCCTTGCCCTGCCACCCCTGTCCTGCCCTGCCTTGCCCTGCCACCCCTGTCCTGCCCTGCCTTGCCCTGCCACCCCTGTCCTGCCCTGCCACCCCTGTCCTGCCCTGCCTTGCCCTGCCACCCCTGTCCTGCCCTGCCTTGCCACGCCACCCCTGTCCTGCCCTGCCACGCCACCCCTGTCCTGCCCTGCCACGCCACCCCTGTCCTGCCCTGCCACGCCACCCCTGTCCTGCCCTGCCCTGCCACCCCACCCCTGTCCTGCCCTGCCACCCCACCCCTGTCCTGCCCTGCCACCCCACCCCTGTCCTGCCCTGCCACCCCACCCCTGTCCTGCCTTGCCACCCCACCCCTGTCCTGCCTTGCCACCCCACCCCTGTCCTGCCTTGCCACCCCTGTCCTGCCCTACACCCATTCACTGTCATCTGCACTCTTGCTGTGCCCTGCCATCCTTGGCCTGTCCTCCCCTCCTTGCTATTCTTACCCTGTGTCCTGCTGTTCTTGCCTAGGGTGTCCTGCCCTTCCATATCTGCTATTTTTTCCTTTGTGTGTCCTGCCCTGTTGTGCCCTTCCATCATCTGTGCTATGTCCTGCTTTGTGCCCTGCCACCCCTGTCCTGCCCTACACCCATGCACTGTCATCTGCACTCTTGCTGTGGCCTGCCATCCTTGACCTGTCCTCCCCTCCTTGCTATTCTTACCCTGTGTCCTGCTGTTCTTGCCTAGGGTGTCCTGCCCTTCCATATCTGCTATTTTTTCCTGTGTGTGTCCTCCCCTTCCATCTCTTGCTGTATCCTGCTTGTCTTGCCTTGCTGTGACCTGCCTTGTCATTTGTGCTGTGTCCTGCCCTGTTGTGTCCTTCCATCATCTGTGTCATGTCCTGCTGTACTTGCCCTGTCATCTGTGCTGTGTCCTTCCCTGTCATTGTGCCCTGTCCTTCCCTGTCATGTGCTATGTCCTGCTGTCCTGCCCTGTCATCTCTGCTATGTCCTTCCTTGTCTTCTGTGCTGTGTCCTGCTGTTCTTGCCCTGTCATCTCTGCTATGTCCTGCTGTCCTGCTCCATGTGTCTTGTTTTGTTTGTTTTTAATATATGTTTCTTTTATTCTTTAATATCTTTGTATATTGTCCTTTTAAGTTCATAATTTTTTCTAAGTGCTAAAGTTTGAATATGTTATATATAAGTATGTATAGTACTTATATATGTATAGTACTTTGAAATAGTACTTATATATGTATAGTACTTTGAAAAATATCAGAAAAAGAATACCAATAGACATGAATAGTACGAAGTGATGTCTCCTTCATACTATTCATGTCTATTGTTATTCTCTTTCTGATATTTTTCAAAGTACTATACATATAATAAGTACTATACATATATATGTACTATACATATAAGTAATATACAAAAAAGGTATATGTATATATAATAAAGACAAGGTAAATACATTGGTTTTATTTCCACTAAGATACATTTATGTGAAGAAGGTGAAAAAAAAAAAAAAACTATCTCGATAAATCGGCCAGAGAAATAAGGACTGGGAACCCCAAGGGAGGGTTGCCAGTCCGTATTTTCGTGGCCGATTTATCGAGATAGGTTCTGCGCCCTACCCCAAGATGCTTCCAAGACCGTGCCCTTCAAATCACTGTGTAGAAGCCATGTCTTGTATTGCTCTGCCCAGCTAATGCCAGGCAGAGCTATACAAGAACACATGGCATACAACAGAGTGATCAAAAGGGCTACTTAACATGCATTGCTAAACACGGTGTGCACCACGCAACGTTGTGTTTGCTAAGGCATGTTAAACCGGAAGCAGTGGACCATTAATCAACATGACATACAAAAGACATAAGCCAATTAACCCCTTCAGTATAAGGACATTGTATTCCTGCTGATGCCACACGATTTTATTCAACTTGGATTGCGATCTCATACTGGAGGAGACATAGCCTCCCTTCAGTATGAGCCCCCTTCCTAAGCTGAGTAAAATCGTCTGGCAGCAGCAAGAATAAAATCATCTGGGACACAGCAACAATACACTGAGAAAAAATGTAACTACTGAAGAGGTTCAAAAATACCAACATGGACTGGTTGTGATGCAGGTTAAATATCAACAAAATCACATTCCACTGAACAATATTTACTCTTCACTAACTTGGCCCAATTTTTCAGTCTTTTCCAGCTGTGTCACATAAGAGTAACTCGAGGCACAGAAACGCAATGCTATTACTCATAATCTTTTTCACACTGTGCCTACTATCCTGTTTTAAGAAAGTTACAACTCATAATTCAGGCTGGAAATATTTAAAATTTTAGGCCAAGCTAAAGTTCAGAGTATAATCTCAAGCAAACAAATAAAACTGTAAATATATAATGGCCATTTTACTATAACAATGTGAAAGTGTGGACATGCTATATCTACCTATAGCCAGACACCTTGATCCTGTGAGGGTACATATCTCCTCCCTGTCCACTCCCATCTACCTGCCCTCACCCCAGATTACACCCCACCCCCCCTTATCATATACCTCTCCATATCTATCTCATCCTCAGCCCCCCCCCCCTGCCTCTCCCCCCACCTCACTCACATACACCCTCCTGTTGAAGTTTGCTACTCTCCATTCCACCAACTTACATCCCCTCCCCTATCCCTCCATTTTCCTCACACTCACCTAGTTGGTCTTTCACACACCCCAACTTACACCCTCCTCTCCTCTCCATCTCTATCTCATCCTCAGCTCCCCCCCACCTCACATACACTCTCCTGATTATGTTTCCTACTCTCCATTCCCCCAACTTACACCCCGCTCTCATATATATCTCCACTCCATCCCTCCATCTCATCCTCAGTCTCCACCTCACTCACATACACTCTCAGAATTAATCTTCCTACACTCCTCAACTTACACCCTCCTCTCTCATGCACCTCTCCACTCCATCCTTCCACCTCACTCACATACACTCTAGTCTCCTACTCCACTCCCCCCCCCCTCTAACTTACACCCCCTCTCTCATATACTGTACCTCTCCACCCCATCCCTCCATCTCATCCTCAGTCTCCCCCTGCCACTTTCCCCACCTCCACCTCACTCACACAAACCCCTACTTAGTCTCACTCTCCATCCCCCCCACTTACACCTCCCTCTCATACCTCTATTCCATCCCTCCACCTCACTCTCATACTCCACCCCCAACTACACCCTCATCTCCTATATACCTCCACTCATTCCTCCATCTCATCCTCAGTCTCCCCCTCCCTCTTACCCCACATCCACCTTACTCACATACACTCCTAGTTTGTTTCTCTCTCCATCCCATTTCAATTTACATCATCCTCTACTCAATCCCTCAGTTTCCCTCCCCCCCCCCCCTCCACCTCACACACATCAGGGCCAGTTCACACTACACGGTTCGTCTCCGTACGGCTTTCATACGTTAATTTTTTCGAAATCAATGGGGCTGTTCACACTATATTTTCCGTTTATTGTTCATATTTCGTGTGCCTTTCACTCGTACGGATCAGCTACGTTTGGAAGAAATCTCTAATGAACGAAACGTATACGTATGGAAACGCTCCATACCTCCACCGATCAGTGTGAACATCGATACGTATCAGTCACGGTGTGTTTACAGACGACAGAGGACAACTTTAGCCTGTCACTGCTTTTGCCCGTGAACAGTACTATAAGCAGTCATGAGTGACGAGAAGTTATTAGAACTGGTCAGAGGCTACGAGGAACTATATGACATGGGCAACAGAAAATACGATAACCATGTGAAAGAAAAAATATGGAAATTAATAGGAGAGGGATTGGAAAAATTGGTTAAGATATTTAAATATTTCACTATTTTATTATAACAGTGTGACGAATAGCATTTTATCCTTCATCCTATTCATTACCATTCATAGGGTATCTCTTAACACCTTATCCATTACCATTCACAGGTTCTCCCAACATCCTGTTCATACCCATTGCTAGGTTCTCTCTCAACCCTCTTTACGCCCATGGAAGAGAACCAGTGGGACTTCAAGAATCTTTTAAATTTCTTTTACAAGGAATGCACCTTGTGGAGCATTTCCTCCCTGTCTAGTTACGTCTACTTAAGAGCTTGCATTGTTCGTGACATTCATGGTTGTAACATCAGTGGCATTGTCACTTAAGTAGTTGTGCAAAAATGAATGTTGCAGCAAGATGCTTTACACTAATTTCTGAGGCTTCTTGTCGGAACCACAGCTGCACGCAGACTGACGAGATCATGGACTTATAGTGTGAACAGTGACACAGCAAATGAACCGTAACCCTACGAAGACGAACCGTATAGTCTCTCACTCCAGCCCTCCATCTCATCCTTGATCTCCCCTCCTACCTCACTCACATACACTGCTAGTTAATTCTTTCCCACTCCACTCCATCCCTCAGTCTCCCAATTCTAATTTATGAAGCATAGACAACCAAATGACATATGATTTCTTACTAAACTTGTGGAATGTTGCCATAACCTACCTACCAATAACAGATCTTTGTAAAAAAAAAAACACAAATTTATGGCCATGTTACATTTTTACAAGTAATGAAGTAATATTTCTCGCCTTTTAAGACTTCGTTCCCTTAAAAAACCTTGGAATAGCACTTCTACAAACTTACAAGGTTACTTATGAACTGGCTGCTACAGTTTATATAACCCTTGTTAATTCCTTGGTCATAAACAGACACACATCTTAACCAAGACTGGCTGAAGTTTAAATCTATTGCTCATGGTTTGGTGCAAGTAGGCAACTAATAAAGTACTGTATGTATAAAATCAGTAATCCTGTTCCTGGCCTACCAAGCCATTCAGACCCAGGCAACAGGTCTTTTAGTCCAACATGACAGATGAACAATACAGCTGGTAATTTGTAGGCAATGTTGTTCCCAGAACAATTTTAATCAATATTTTATGCAAGGAAGAAGGAACCAAATGCTAGAAAACCTGAACGACTGTTCCCTCCAACAAAAAACTTAGTTAAGGGCCAAATTCAAGATCGTTCATTTTGAGATGCCTGGACACAGCATTAAAAAAAAAATGGAGGATCATAGGCAGTAGGAAGTGTGGAAGGCAGTTCCAGAGTTGACCTGTTGCATACAAGAAGGCTAACTCCTGCATTTGAGAGTTGGACAGAAAAGGGATGAGAGTTTGCTGCTAGACAGGTGCTACGCACCCGCCAGGGTGGTGGAGGGATGCAAGCAGACGTTTCGGAGGGGCAGTGACCATTGACACAGCAGTACAAATGAGATAAACATGCAACAGTTGTAGTCAGATGGAATACAAATTGGCAGCTGCATCACTATGTGCCACTGATGCAATATGTCCAGATGTTTCAGATAATTTTTGGCCTGCACCAGGAGCATGCATTTTTTTTTTTTTACTGCAGTTCTTTGGTTGTGTGTGTAGTATTTTGTTTAAAAGTTCCAGCAATATTTCACTCATTGGCAAAGCAACTGACATTAGATTTAAAAAGCACAATTAATTTTACTACCTCTCAAATATCGGAAATTATAAGACTGCCTTGTCAAAATCAAGCTGTTTTTCATTAGTCTTAAAAGGCGATAAACTCTACTCCACTACACAAAATATTGAAACATTTACATTAAAGAAGCATTTACATTAAAGATGCATTTATTGGAATAAAGAAAATATGGTCAGCACATATAAATATATAAGTAATGGATGTGGGATCATGAAGGGCCACAATATATTAAAATCTACACGAGTGAAGTTCTGCTGAAAAATCATATGGTCTGACTGACTGGCCAAGAGATGCTCCCACATCCACAAATACTGTACAGTGCATATACAGATGTCCTCGTTTAGCCACAGGTATGGCCTAAACTAACAGTATTCCCGCCATACAACTGGTAATGGCAAATTCTGCACCCTGACTAAGCTTTACAGAAACACTTATCAACTGACAGGAGAAAAAAAAAAAAAAAAAATGGGAAAGTAGATAGATGGGTTGCACTGATTTAAAAAAAAAAAAAAAAAAATGGAGAGGGGCGGGAAAGGGGTTGCATTGTTTGATGGTCCTTAACTATGAGGTATGAGAGTCTCCTTGGTTACTTCGTTTATTTTCCTATCGCTTACAAAGGCTTCAACATGCCTGCATAGCCTTGGTCACCTAATGGCATCTCTCCACACTACTTGATCTCTGGCATCTCTCCATACTACTTGATCTCTGGCAGCCTCCCTGTCCAGTCCCTTATCCCTGAGGTCTCACTCTGACTTCATCCCAGGTCTTTTTTTTAGTCTGCCTCTCACAACTCGACCCTAAACAATCACCGCTCTCACCCTCCATCCTCTCCACATGTCCATACCATCTCAACCTACCCCTCCTCATCACTGCATCAATACATTCAAGTCCCATTCTTCTTCTCAACTCTTCAACTGCAGTCCTAACACCCTTCCCAAGGCCTGTCATTCAAGGATGCACTACAAACAAATCTAATCATTGTCATTACTGTATGTTTAAGCCTATGAACATCCTCATCCTTCACTGCCCTGGTCTCACGTGCCACATACAAAGATCCCTTAGCACTGAGGGAGAGCCCTCTCAATGTCAGGAGGCAACAGCTCCCTGAACTTCCTCCAGCCACTCCTTATCCTAGCCACACAGCTAACACCAGCTCCACCTCCAGCACATAGCATGTCCTCAAAAAAAAAAAAAAAAAAAAAAAAAAAATCCTCTACACTCAACAGCAAGACTAATCCTTTCATGCCTGAAATCTCCATATGCTTCCCCCCACACACTGCACACACCATGTCAGCATTTTTCACAGTCTACCTCTAACACCACATACACAGCCTCTCACCAACACTGAACAAGTTGCAATTCCTTCCCACACCCTAGTGGTAATCCACACATGGCCACACTGCCTCAGCTTTGACAGTACCACCACCAGCCCTAGATACCATCACCCTTGGTTACTAGTCGTATCGACCCTCCAATCACACTACACACTACCATCAACTGAGACAAAAGGGAACAGGGATCTCTCAGGTTTGATAACATGCTATAACAAATTTAACAGACAATGGAGAAAGTTGCCTTCATGAGGTGGCAGTCTCCTTGGTTATGGCTACAAGTCATATCAATGTGCTATAGCAATACACTTTATAGGTACAGGAGGCTTGCTTTCATGTGTCTCCTTGGTTACTAGTCCTGCAGGTGGTAGGTGACTGTGATCATCCACTCGATTGATATACAGTGCAACCTCTTAAATTCGAAGTTCTTGTGGCCTTTTGATACTTTTGAAAAATTTGAACTTTTAATAAAGCATTTCTGTGGCTCTCTTAATTCTCATGGTTTAGACATGCTTTTGACACAAGTTTTGTTGTCTGGGCTAACTAGCTGGCTTCAGGCATCCTATTTTCCATTAACACTACCATTTATCTCATCTCTTAACTCAAGGATCAGTACAATAATCGCTACAAACCATGAAGTGTTTCTTTCACATTTCCTTTCCTCATCTTGTGTACGTCCCCCTTGTTCTAAAACACTTTGCAGCTGTATTCATATTTAACATCAATCAGTAAGTTGCAAGGGACAGTAATTATGCATTCATTTATTTACGTAAAAACTACAGTACTGAACATGAATATTTACATCTTTTAGCAACCACCATCCACTCCTTGATGTAGCACTGCCCACTATCGCCATTATTTTCGTTTCTGTCCTCCTCTCTCCCTATTTCTCACATCTTTCCTGTCAATTTTTATTACTCCTTCCTTTTCAGGTGGCTTTACATTGAGTAAATGCCTAATGGTTTCCTGTAAGCCAGAAAACCATTTACAATGCTGGGTGGTAACCATATAACCAACCCATACGTGATGCTACACTTCACATATTGTGCACTGATTACACGGCTTATTTTATGACATTTTATGATATGTACAATTACTGCCAGTCTGCATTACTATGATCTTGTAGAAATATTGCAATCTCAGTGATGAAATACTTAAGTACATGTGTGTGTGTGAAAACAAATGGATGATGATGGTGGTGGTTTATATCTGCTCAAAAATAATTGCACAGTGGTTTAACAGTGATGCAAATGATCTATTAGAATTACACAAAGACTGCTGCTTACCAACAATCATGCTTCAGTCAAAATTGATTAAAATCAGTTGACGTCTGACAGGTGGTGTTGCATGGTGTTGTGTGATAAAGGAATATTTACCATAATTCCACTCAAAAACTTAAAAACCTCATCACACTGCTTTGTAATGTCATACACTGTCAGGTTTAACACCACCGCTATCTTTGACAACACCTGCAATGAGTTATTTACTCTAGTTTCAGTTGGTACAGCACTGAGAACTGGCAAATTTATCATACATGGTAGTTGCCATCACCAATCATTTCACAACACACACTAAGTACTTGTGGCTGCATTCTTATACTGCATCATTTTTGTTCCCAGCACTGCACTAATTGGTAAAGCCAGGACACCTGTTTGAAGCCACAATTATGGTCAAATTTGGATACGATAAAACTGATTCAAATAAGAAAGAGCTTACCCAAGAGGAGGAAAGGAAATTATTATTATTATGGGTGACCACACACTTTATGGTGAGGTCATCAGTACCAGATGGGTGTAGCTAAGAATTTTTTTTTTTACTAGTCTCTGGTTATTTCTGAGCTAAGTTTTGGAAATAAAAATAACATTTTTCATAAATTATGGCAACTGAACTTTAGAGGTTTGCAAACTTTTGAGGTTGCACTGTAGTACTACCTATTCTTCCTTCAACTTTAGCATTCTGTTTGTCCTCACTCCCTACTTCTCCCTTTCCTTCCTGTCACTTTTTCTCTTCTTTCCACTTCATGTGGTTTTACACCAGGTGACAGGCCTAATGGTTTCCTGCAGCCCAGGAAACCATTTACAATGTTGGGTGGTAACCATATCACCAAATAATGGGGTGATGTGGGGCCTGCTATGGTGCTCACGTTAACTGGATTATGCAAATGCAGCATCCATCCAGGAACCAAACCTCCACACTATTCAACGCACCTTGCCGTTGCAGGGCACTATCAGCCACAAGGGAACACTGGTTCACTAAATGAGGTGGCAAGGCTGTTGCTTGCCTGTGGTTGATAGGTCTGCTTGGCCAGGCAGACTGGAGTTGATCAACAACGTACTTCAATTCACAATGCCATCAAACAAAACATGCCCCAATGCCCTCCCTTATCCTCCAAGGATGGTGGAGTACACGAGTCTCCTTGGTTACTAGTCTAATACCTCCCTATCATCCCATAAAGGAATGTGGTGGACTACAGGATAAGGGCCAATGCAGCCAGCAGACCAACATGTTCCTGTTCTTCTGGCCACAAAATACATCACTTCAGCACTACCATATAAACCAGCCAGGGAACACAATGACAATTACTTCGATTTAAAGTACATGAAAACAGCACTTCTTCATGACTAGCATAAACGAGGACTTTCTGTACACTCAACAACAGTTCTTTCACTTAAACTTGGCCAAGACATATCCTTTGACAGCTGACTTCACTTAGTTCACTGGCTCTACAACCTTTCCACCACACTGCATGACTAACATCACTAATTTTGATCTAATACAGTATAGCTAAACATGATTCAAAGATGGTAATTTTAGGTCGTTGAAACCTTTCCACAGCACTTCTTCGTGACTAGCAAGGTATTTTAAGGCCAAGTTAAAGCAAAATGATTGAGATGCAGTTTTAACACATTACCAATCTTCAACATACAACTGATTCCTCTACCCAGCTGGCTTCATCTTGCCATCTTGATATCTTCATAGATCTCGTTGGACACCATCTGTTTCCTGCAAATACAACACCACATTAGCTGTGCTTTTATCTACACCAACACCCACTAACCTACTCTACACCTACACCCACTGACCTAATCTCACACACACACACACACACACACACCTAACCTTCAAACACCAGCCAACTGGATTACCTAAACTCAAGATCACAAGTTTAAATTCTGTACCTAAACAACCAGAGGCTGTCTGCACAGACTGCAGTCAATATTTAAGTTTCTCTTTCAAACTCAATGTGAAACTTGTATTAAAATGCCTCCTTATGGCCAAAACTGACAACTGTTTAATAATCAGCTGATGCAACAGCTGACCTATCAAATCAAAACAAAATTTCAAGCTGAGCAACTTTGTATTTCATAAGCCACTACAATGCTTCCTTAAAGTCAAACTGAAATGCACCCAATAGTCAGCTTAGGCAATGGCTGACATGATAAATCAACAAAAGTTCAGGCTGAGCAGCTTTGTATTTCATAAAATCACTCAGCTCTCCGAGAGCAGATATTTACACTTTCCTTGGAGAGAAAAAAAGTAACACTTGTAGACCTGTTAGCTTTGCCACAGGTGAACAGACCTATTAATAATCCAAAGCACATCTGGCTGGACCACCTTAACCCACTACACCACCAGGCACCTACAGTAAACACAGCAACACAACCACCTGACACATTCAAAGCATCAGACACCACCACCTTAACCCACTACACCACCAGGCACCTACATTAACACAGTAGCACAACCACCTGACACATTCAAAGCATCAGACACCACCACCTTAACTCACTACACCACCAGGCACCTACAGTAAACACAGCAACACAACCACCTGACACATTCAAAGCATCAGACACCACCACCTTAACTCACTACACCACCAGGCACCTACAGTAAACACAGCAACACAATCACCTGACACATTCAAAGCATCAGACACCACCACCTTAACTCACTACACCACCAGGCACCTACAGTAAACACAGCAACACAACCACCTGACACATTCAAAGCATCAGACACCACCACCTTAACTCACTACACCACCAGGCACCTACAGTAAACACAGCAGCACAACCACCTGACACATTCAAAGCATCAGCCAACACCACCTTAACCCACTACACCACCAGGCACCTACAGTAAACACAGCATCACAACCACCTGACACATTCAAAGCATCAGACACCACCACCTTAACTCACTACACCACCAGGCACCTACAGTAAACACAGCAGCACAACCACCTGACACATTCAAAGCATCAGACACCACCACCTTAACTCACTACACCACCAGGCACCTACAGTAAACACAGCATCACAACCACCTGACACATTCAAAGCATCAGACACCACCACCTTAACTCACTACACCACCAGGCACCTACAGTAAACACAGCAACACAACCACCTGACACATTCAAAGCATCAGACACCACCACCTTAACCCACTACACCACCAGGCACCTACATTAACACAGTAGCACAACCACCTGACACATTCAAAGCATCAGACACCACCACCTTAACTCACTACACCACCAGGCACCTACAGTAAACACAGCAGCACAACCACCTGACACATTCAAAGCATCAGACACCACCACCTTAACCCACTACACCACCAGGCACCTACAGTAAACACAGCATCACAACCACCTGACACATTCAAAGCATCAGACACCACCACCTTAACTCACTACACCACCAGGCACCTACAGTAAACACAGCATCACAACCACCTGACACATTCAAAGCATCAGACACCACCACCTTAACTCACTACACCACCAGGCACCTACAGTAAACACAGCATCACAACCACCTGACACATTCAAAGCATCAGACACCACCACCTTAACCCACTACACCACCAGGCACCTACAGTAAACACAGCAGCACAACCACCTGACACATTCAAAGCATCAGCCAACACCACCTTAACCCACTACACCACCAGGCACCTACAGTAAACACAGCAGCACAACCACCTGACACATTCAAAGCATCAGCCAACACCACTTTAACCCACTACACCACCAGGCACCTACAGTAAACACAGCATCACAACCACCTGACACATTCAAAGCATCAGACACCACCACGTTAACTCACTACACCACCAGGCACCTACAGTAAACACAGCAGCACAACCACCTGACACAAAGCATCAGCCAACACCACCTTAACCCACTACACCACCAGGCACCTACAGTAAACACAGCAGCACAACCACCTGACACATTCAAAGCCTCAGACACCACCACGTTAACTCATTGAACGACTTTGACGATGGCCAGATTTAGAAAGACGGAAGAAACTATAACCACTGCTAATACACCTAAAGATAATTCACCATACTCCCTGAGTGCTTTATCCATCTATATCTATTTATCTATATCTATCTATCTATAGCCCGACGCCCTAATCCCGCAAAGGGTGGCCGCAGACAAAACGCCTCCAAGTCGCTCTGTCAACCACCATTTGACTACCCTCCCCCCAACTCACCCCCCACTCCCTCATATACCTCTCAACTCCATCCCTCCACCTCATCCTCGGTCTACCTCTCCCTCTCCCTCCCTCCACCTCCTACATACACCCTCTTAGTCAGTCTTTCATTCTCCATTCTCTTCACATGTCCAAACCACCTCAGTGTATTTCTCCTAATCTTCTCAACCACATCCACATCCACCCCACAGCGTTCCTTCACTTCTTCATTCGTCAATCTATCCCTCCACGTCACTCCACATGCTCCTCTCAAGTAACTCATTTCCACTGCTACTGTACTTGGCAATTTTTACAACTCAGGGGCTGGTACTCTTGAAGCACCTCCCCTAACACCTCTTCCTGATTGATTTATTGTTTTATTCTTGCCACCACCAGGCATTTTAAAACTCAGGGAGGACTTACAGCTCTGATGGGGTTAATAAGGCTACATCTTCAATTAAAAAAATACAGGATTAACAGACTCTGGAAATATTTATATCGTATCGTTTATATAGACTCTGGAAATATTGCTATCGTATCGTTTATATAGACTCTGGAAATACAGCTATCGTATCGTTTATATAGACTCTGGAAATACAGCTATCGTATCGTTTATATAGACTCTGGAAATACAGCTATCGTATCGTTTATATAGACTCTGGAAATATAGCTATCGTATCGTTTATATAGACTCTGGAATTACAGCTATCGTATCGTTTATATAGACTCTGGAAATATAGCTATCGTATCGTTTATATAGACTCTGGAATTACAGCTATCGTATCGTTTATATAGACTCTGGAAATAGAGGTATCGTATCATTTACACAGACTCTGGAAATATTGCTATCATATTATTTATAATACAGACTCTGAAAATATTGCTATCGTATTGTTTATATAGACTAAAATATTGGTATCGTGTTGTTTATATACAGCAGACTCTGGAAATATTGCTATCATATCGTTTATATTCACTCTAGAAATATTGCTCTCGTATCATTTATATAGACTGGAAATACAGCTATCGTATCGTTTATACAGACTCTGGAAATATTGCTATCGTATAGTTTATAAAGACTCTGGAAATACAGCTATCGTATCGTTTATATAGACTGGAAATACAGCTATCGTATCATTTATATAGACTGGAAATACAGCTATCGTATCGTTTATATCGACTCTGGAAATACAGCTATCGTATCGTTTATATAGACTCTGGAAATATTGCTCTCGTATCGTTTATATAGACTCTGGAAATACTGCTATCATATTGTTTATAAAGGCTCCAACATGCTTAAATGCGTCGGTTTTCATAACTTAATAGCAGCTCTCCATACTGCTCAATCTCTGGCAGCCTCCCTATTCAGTTCTAGCCCTGAGGTCACACCCAATGGCCTCTTCCCAGGTCTTTTTCAGTCTGCCTCTCACCCCTACCCTCAACCTTGCCACTTATCACCTTCCGCACCCAACTGTTACTCTCCATTAAAAATAAAATCAAGGCATTTGAGAGAACAACAAGTACCAATGGAACTTAGAAATCTGCATATAAGACAAGGCTTTACTATCACAACACTGATTTCCCCAGATAAACAGCTAAGGAAGAGGTGTTAGGGAGCTTCCTTTTGAATGCAGGGGTCTCCAACTGACTTAAGTTTAACCCCTAAAATAAATCATTACAGAAGAGATGTCAGGGAGCTTCCTGTTGTGTGTTAATTCACTCCTGCCACAGCCAATGGTTTTATCCAGCTCTGGGGATATTTTATTTACTGATGGGGTAATAATGGCTATATGGCTTCTGTTGCAAGTCTCTAAAGACTTAAAACTAAATGGAAAAGTTAAGAAAAACCTAAGGCACAAGGGGTGGCAGTGATCATTTCCTGGAATATGGTTGTTAGCACTGCCAATTTAACTGCAGCACACTTACTGCAAATAATTCCACTTAGCAAAGTTGAGTTTTTAATGTTCTGCATGATTCTTGCAACTTTAGCTTCCTCATCTATTTAAGCACAGGTTGCAGTGCATTTTGACTAACACCTACTGAGGCAAGTTCTGCAACCAACTGGCAATTAACAAAAGCAGCACCACAGCAAGATTTACAGAAAACTATACATTATGTTTAAAACACTCCACTGGCCCATCAATGGTTATTTCAACAGACTGGCACCTAAGTGATTAACTATAACATTTTTAAATGTACTCATCTTGTAGTATTCAGCCAAGTTGCTCCCCTTCATCACTGGTGGTGGTGGTGGTGGATGTCTACCACCCAACACCACCACAGCAGGGGTGGCCTTCTCTGCCATCAAGCTGCCCTCGTCATACTGCCCTAAAGTACAAACATGCTTTACAACTCCACCCTTGAACTACAATGCCAGTGCTACCTCAACCATCAACACTAGTTAAATCTTAGGCTGAAGGACATACTGAAGGCTGTATCAAACCAGCCATTTCAAGGAGTCTATCAGTTAATATTCTTGCCATACACATATCTACCTATCTCTCAGAAGGAGGATGGTAGACTGCAGAAGGGGAATTTTAGCATGAAGTCTCCTAGATTCATATCCAGATAAGCATGAACCCAAAACTGAGTTAAGAGCTCTAGTAAATAAGTTTCTTAGTGAACTCACCTAAATATGCGGCTGTGGTGTGTCCCGCACCTGTGTACAGTGTTGCCACGTTTTCTATACCGCTCTCTCTCTCTCTCTCTCTCTCCTGGCGGGAGATGTGAGCCACTCTGAGTACTTTTGATTCTTTTATAAGTTATTTATAATTGTGCTTTCATTTGTTAATTTGGTTTTGTTATATTTAGTGATATTTATCATTTTTTGTATACGGCGACAGATGACCCGTTATTGCAGTACCATGATTGATTTTCATTCATTCATTCTCTTTCCCCTTCCCCCCTCGCGAGTGAATGTTTTTTTTTTTTTACTTCGGTATTGGCATATGTCTACTATTTTGTCCTACATATTAGCTTATGATTATAAATGTGATTATTCCTCGCCCTTAAAATTACGGTAAAGGCCAGTAAATGTGAGCATCTTTCCCTAGCAACACCTGTACAAGCTATGGTTGGGTCTATGGAGGTACGTACTTTACCTTAGGCCAGACTGGGTGTGTCAGTGTTGCCACTCACAAGAATTATAAGAATTATTTCTTTTACTTTGGATATTGGCATATTTCTTCTTTTTTCAGGCTCATTATCTTATATCCATAACTGTGATATTATTACCCACCTTAAAACTACGCTAAAAACCATTAAAAGTGACTACAATTTCTTTTAGCAACACTACAATATGTATGCCATGTTTCTGTGTTACTGTACAAATATTTATGCATAGTAAGATTACTGTTGATTCATCCATTTAAATACACAAGTGTAAGTTTTATTCATCTGAATTTATCGTATTTGTGATGCCTTATTCATCTGAATTTATCGTATTTGTGATGCCTTGTACATAAATAGCTTCCGTTTCACATCGCAAGTTGGGGAAACGTGGCACCATTGTACACAGGTGCGGGCCACACCAAAGCCGCAAATTTAGGCGAGTCCTACTATAGTAACCAATGCATTTATTCCCATACAGTATAATGCTACTTCCCTACTCAAGTTAAGCAAATGCAAACAGCAAACTAGCTAGGAACAATCTTCATTTTCCTTCATCCTGATCTTTTTCACCTTATGCTGGAGTGAGGAAGGGTGCAGAAAGGAAGGACAGGGAAAGAAATAATAGAGGAAGCACCATACAACAAATAACTCAAAGTCAAATGGCCACCCCTTATGGGATTGTGGCATCTGGCAATAGATAGATAGATAGACTTACATTTATACCTCAACATCTTTACCCGCCTAATGGAGCAGGAAAAAGGAACTTATTTTCTTCATTCATTCATTTATAAAAACTCCAAGATGCTTCCATACATCAGCCTTGATCACCTAATGGCAGTTCTCCATGCTGCTTGATCTCTAGCAGCTTCTCTGTCCAGCCCTTTATCCCTGAGGACACTGACTTCATCCCAGGTCTTTCAGTCTGCCTCTCAACTTTACCCTCCATGCTCACACCTCTCACCCTCCGCACCCAAATGTCATCCCCCATCCTCTCCACATGCCCAAACCATCTCACTCTACCCCTCCTAATCACAACACCACTGCACTCCAGTCTCATCCTTCCTCCCAAACCATCTCAGGCTATACCCTTCACATCACAACACCAATACACTCCAGCCCCATCCTGCCTCCCCAAACCATCTCAATTTACCCCTTAACTCTACCCTCAACACACACACACCTCTCCCCCACTGCATCCAGTTGTCATCCTCCATTCTCTCCACATGCCCAATGCAATGGACAGTAAATTTCTATGACTGCACCTACGTAGATATACCGTATACTTTACCAATGCCTTCACCCACACTGGATAAAACTTAGGTCATAACGTATCACCTGTTCCCTAATCTTTCTTGCATAGTCTACTGTCTAGTCTGTTAACTGTTCTAACACCTGTATCTAAATGACTTGTTAATTATGCTAAAGAAGGGCTATGGCAGAGGTCGGCAACCTGCGGCTCAGAAGCCGCACGAGGCTCTTAGGACACTTTTGCGGATCCAGGAGCTTCATAAATAACCATTTTTTCTTTCAGAACAAAGGCATCATATTATACATGCAGGGCAACATTAGATTTTTCATTCAACTTTGATAAGATCTATACTATAAGCAGATCAAACAATATCACCGTAATGTTCTGTTTAGATTTAGAATACTGCAGATTTCGGTTTATGAGAATTTTCTGTATTGCGGCTCCAAGAGTACTACATTTTTATGAAACTGTGAAAAGATCTACAATATACTATAAGTAGATCAAACAGTATTACTGTAATGTTTTGTTTAGAATACTGCAGATTTCAGTTTGAGAATTTTTTGTATTGCGGCTCCAAGAGTACTACATTTTTTGAAACTTTAAACTAAATGGCTCTTGTAGCTTTAAGGGTTGCTGACCTCTGGGCTATGAGAAAGGTGTACAGGCAAGATAATGTCAATCTGGCATTAAGCTGTAACCCTCCACAAAAGGACAAAAAGCTATACCAATTTAAAGAGTAAAATCTGTGTTTCCATCTCACTTAGATTTCTTAACCAAGGAAAAAAATAATCTTGCCACTTAGCTATACTGTAGTCTGTCCTTCACCTGGTGGAACTGGCCCATTCTCACAAATTTAGTACTTAATTAATTACAGTTTCATTAATTTTATAGTTATGGAGGTATGAATGAGTCTCCTTGGTTACTACATGTTTTCACTGGACATAACTACCACTCCCACATCAATACAGTGTGCTTGCTGGAAATTCAGTTATATATCTATCTAATCTATCTATTGCCAGACATCTTAATCCTGTAAGGTGTGGCCACAAATTTCCTCCACACTGCCCTGTCCTCTGCCATTTCACTGCCATCCCTCCAACTCTCACCCCCCCCTCTCATCTCCATCCCTCCAACTCACACCCTCCCTCCACCATATCTACCCACACTAATCCCTCGTACATACATTCTCACTCCCATATCTACTTGTATCTACTCTCCATCCCTCCAACTTACACCCCTCCCCCCCATCTCTCCACTCCATCCTCCATCTCATTCTTGGCTATAATGTAAGAATGAGTGTCCTTGCTCAATTCAACCCTCCATAGTTACCTGCCTAAACTAACAAACAAACAGGAGTGACAGGAGAGGCAGACAAGAGAAAGACAGAAAAGAGACAGATAAGAGACAGACATGAGAGAGAGACAAAGACAAGAGAGACAAAGACAAGAGGGACAGACAAGAGAAAGGAAAAACAGACAGGAGACAGTACTATACCCATCACAACAGATTTCAACCTCTCCAAGCAGTCGTGGTCCCTCTGCTACTCTGAGTTCTCCAGGCAGTCTCCCTTCACTCCTCTTGAACCGCCATCACGCTGCCATCTCTCGGGAACCCTGCTTTCTTGTACTTCACTTACACCCACACAAACCCAAGGCCGCCACAGGAACACCACTGCAATGATTGTACGAACATAATACAAATTATTCACATTTAGAGTAGACAGTTATACAGTAAATAGCACTACTTCTTCTACCTGGCCTATATTTTGCCTTACGCAGTCAATCTCACACAGTTCAGTGGCAGAACAAGGTAATGCTATAGAGTACCCTTTCCACAGCACTTCTTCATGACTAGCAACATTCTACTCATCTACAGTTACAATTCAAAATTCATGATGCTATGATATTTTAAACCAAAAAAGAAGGGCATAGCATCATATTCTAATAAAATTTTGTTAGCCAAGTATTCAAAGTGGAAAGTTTTTATACTTATAGCCACTTCTGAATCAGTCACTCCTGCAAAAAAATACGAAGATGTGTTTGCATCTGACGAGCTGTAGTTATGAGTTAGGAATGAGTCTCCTTGGTTACTATTCCAATTTACAACTACTAAAATCTGACTGGTCACTCCCACAAAAAATACGAAGATGTGGTTGCATCTGACGACCTGTGGTTTTGAGTCAAGAATAAGTCTCCTTGGTTACTATTCCAATTTACGACTAAAATTTGATGCTAGTCATGAACAAGTGCTATGAGTCTCCTTGGTTACTAGCTTGCTTTTACTTTACCTTGGCCTAAAATTGCCATCTCTCCATTCTGAACGCTGAATTGTAATCAGATAAACACTAGAACATGATGCTAGTCACAAAGAAGTGCTATGGGATGACTGTACAGCCATACCATTGTTTTTTTCCTGCCAATGCGCTATGTGAAATAATTTACAAAGGAATGAACACCTGGGCAAAGCTGCTGTGACAGTCTCCTTGGTTATTAGTCAAAACTGCCCTCCTAATCTGACTACATCTGCCCATCAATTAACTGAAAAGGGGCTAGGGATCTTTACAAAGCCTTGGTCATGAGTAAAGAATGAGTCTCCTTGGTTAATAGCCAGAATTACCCCCCCCCCCCAATCTGACTGCTTTGCCATAAACTGAAAATTATGAAGAGCCTCCTTGGTCATGAGTAAGGAATGAGTCTCCTTGGTTACTAGTCAAAATTACCATCAATCTGACTACTACTTGCCATCAGCTTATTGAAAAGGGGTGAGGGATCTTTACATAGTTCCTGTATGGAATACTAGTCTTAGTTAGGGAATGAGTCTCCCTGGTTAGTCAAAATTACCATTCCTATCTGCCTACACTTGGCCAAAAAGTAACTGAAATTAGGCTATGGATCACTACATAGGGCCTTGGTTGTGAGTCTCCTTGGTTACTAGTCAAAATTACCCTCCCAATCTGACTACACTTGTCCATAAAGTAACTGAAATCAGGCTAGGGATCATTACATAGGGCTTTGGTCATGAGTCTCCTTGGTTACTAGTCAAAATTATCTTTCCAATCTAGCTACACCTGGCCAACCACTGACTGAAAAGGACTTAGAGATCTCTGAATAGTTGCTGCATGGAATTGGAGCCTTGGTTAGGGAATGAGTCTTCTTGGTTACTAGTCAAAATACACATCAAAAGCATCAATCTGACTACACCTGGCATTAACTAAAACGGAGTTAGGTATCTTTGAAAAGTTGTCGCATGAAATTTGAGTCTTAGGGAATGAGTCTCCTTGGTTACTAGTCAAAATTACCTTTCCAATCTGACTACACTTGGCCAAGAAGTAACTGAATAAAGGGTCAGAGATCTATAAAGAGCCTTGGTCATGAGTCTTCTTGGTTACTTGTCAAAATTACTTTTCCAATCTCTACATTTGGCCATAAATTAACTGAAAAAAGGCTTAAGGGTCTTTACATAATTCTATTCTTGCATGGAATTTTAGCCTTTGTTAAGGAATGAGTCTCCTTGGTTACTAGCCCAAATTACCATCTCAATCTGACTACACAGCCATAAAGTAACTGAAAGGGAGTTAGGAATCTTTACATAGTCTTTGCATGGAATTTTATGAACCTTAGTTATGGAATGATTTAATCTGACTACACCTGGCCAAAAAAGTAACTGAAAAGGGGTTAGGGATCTTTACAAACAGCCTTGGTCATAAAGCTCCTTGGTTACTAGTCAAAATTACCTTTCCAATCTCTACACTTGGCCATAAAGTAACTGAAAAGGGGTTAGAGATCTTTACGAACAGCCTTGGTCATAAGTCTCCTTGGTTACTAGTCAAAATTACCCTTCCAATCTGACTACACTTGGCCATAAACTGTGAAGGCTGGGAATCTGTCACTAAAAACTCAAATTATTTTTAGAAATTACCTGGGAAAGATATACCTAACCCCTCCACAAAAGCCAGGTGGAAGTCGTATGCTTAAAATAATAATAATAATAATAATAATAATAATAATAATAATAATAATAAGACTGAGGGGGGTACAAGGAACAGCGTGGTGGACTGAAGAGGTGAGACAGGCTGTGGCACAAAAGAAAGCATACAATGAATGGATGAGAAATAGGGGCGTGGAAGAAGTTGAGAGGCGGAAGAGAGAGTTATATGTAGAAAGAAAGAGGTGAAAAGATTAGTAAGAGAGTAAGAAGAGAGTGGATGAGGAATTTGGAAGGAATTTGAGTGTAAAGTGGAGGGACTGTAAGAAAATGTTCTGGAAAGAGGTGAAGAGAGGAAGACAGGGTGGAAGTGAAGTTAGCAGGGGAGTGAAAGATAAAAATGATAGATTACTAGTGGAGAAGGGAGAAAAAGTGAACAGATGGAGAGAACACTTTAAGGAATTGTTGAACATAGAGGATGGAAGTAATGACAGTAAGTGGCTGGGGAATGGCTGGGAGAAGGAGGGTGAGAAGACAGGAAGAAATCAGTAGGATAGAAGTTGTGGAAGCAATGAAAAAAGTTAAATTGGGGAAAGCCCCAGGAATTGATGGAGTGTGTGGTGAAATGCTGAAGCATGGGGGAGAGATAGTGGTAGAACGGATGTGGAAGACGTGCAGATTGGCCTGGGAGGAAGGTAGAGTCTCGGAGGATTAGAAGTCAGGTATAATTATTCCCTTGTACAAAGGAAAAGGGAGAAAAGAAGTGTGTGGTAATCATAGGGGCATTTGTCTTCTTAGTATAATAGGAAAAGTGTATGGTAGGATACTTACTGACAGAGTTAGAGAAAAAACAGAGGAATTAGTTGGAGAAAAACAGGGAGGCTTTAGGAAGGGAAGAGGTTGTGTAGATCAGATATTCATTCTTGGATCTTTAGTGGAAAAGATTCTAGAGAAGGGAAAGAAGTTGTATGCACCTTTCATGGATTTGGAGAAAGCTTATGACAGGGTGGATAGACAAGGATTGTGGAAAGTATTAAGAATATATGGAGTAGATGGGAAGTTGTTGAATGCTGTGAAGAGTATGTTGATTGTGCTAAGGCTGCAGTGCGTGTGGATGGTGAACTAAGTGAATTTTTCTCTTTGAAGGTTGGGTTGAAACAGGGATGTGTCATGTCTCCATGGTTGTTCAATCTGTACATGGATGGGGTAATAAAAGAGATACAAGGTAGGGTAGTGGATGTTGGAGTGGCCCTGGTGAGAAAGGATAGCGATTGGAAACTCCCTGTACTGTTGTTTGCAGATGATATTGTGTTAAGTGGAGACGAAGGAGAGCTGCAAGGCTTGGTGGATGAGTTTGGGAGTGTGTGTAAGAAACGGAATCTAAAGGTGAATGTGGGGAAGAGTAAAGTGATGGTCTTTGAGAGAGGTGAAGTCAGTCAATGTAAAGTGAGGTTGGATGGTGAGGAACTGGAAAATGTGAGTACGTTTAAGTACTTGGGTAGTGTGATGAGTAAGGATGGAGGTTTGGAGGGTGAAGTGCTTGAAAGGGTACAGCAGGGAAGAAAGGTTGCTGGTTCTTTGAAAGCAGTGATAAACAGGGAAGTGAGCATGCAAGTGAAAAAGTTACTACATGACAGTATTGTGATACCAACTCTAACGTAAGGAGGTGAAGCTTGGACGTTGTTGGAAGGACACAAGTCAAGAGTGAGAGCAGTGGAAATGAGTTATTTAAGAGAAGCCTTTGGAGTCACATGGAGATACAGGCTGACGAATGAGGATATAAAGGAACGTTGTGGTGTGGATGTGACAGGAAGCGTTATGAGGAACACACTGAGGTGGTTTGGCCACGTGGAGAGGATGGAGGTGAGTGACGAAGAAAGAGTACTGTATGTGAGTGAGGTGGAGGCCGAGGATAAGATGGAGAGGTATATGAGAGAGGGGTGTGTGTTGGGATCAGGGCAGTGAAATGGTGGGGGACGGCGACGTGGAGGTGATTTGTTTGTGGACACCCCAAACGGGATTGAGGCATCTGGCAATAGACATAAAACAGAAGGTTCTGGCATATTCACCTAGTAAGTATCCAATTAAATGTCCCCCAAAGAAGGTTGTGGTAGTTGTGGTAGGGGTAGTTGTGGTTGTGGTAGCACTCTCTCTACAGCTACATGGCCAATTACTGAACATCCAGGTCTTTTTTCTTCTTCTTCACTATCAGGCTGCCTTCTCCCCAACTCACACCCCTGAAAAAGAATATTCCTTATAAGCCATCATGAGAAAATCTCAATAAAAAATCAAAATATCCATACACAAACAAAACCACAATTCCACACACACAGACACCCCAAACTCCACACAGTCACCCCCAAATCCACACACACACACACCCAAAATCTCCACATACAAAAAAAAAAAAAAAAAAATACATACAACCCAAGCTCCACATACATACACCCCATCCCAGAGTTCACACCCAGCTCTGTTACGTTGCTTTCTTACCCTTTCAATCAGGCCTGTTTACAATACAAATTAAAATATCACCACAGAAGCAATTAATGGAGAGAGGAGGGTAATTACTGGAGAGAAAAAATACTTATTGGAAAGAGAAAGGAAAAATATCTTACCAAAATCGCAGACCCTTCCCCTGTAGTTGCTGGAGCCTGACTGATCATCAAAAGCCGGCACATTCCACCCACCCCCGCATTCCTTCCCTCCCTCCCTCCCTCCCCCCCACTAGTTTCCTCCCCCCCTCCACCACCTCCTCCCTCCCTTCACAGCCCCTCTTTCCTCCACCTCTCTCTCTCTCTCCTTCCTTCCTTCCTTCTCCTCCTCGTCTTCCTTTTTTCCTTCCACCGCCTCCTCCTCCCTGAAAAGCACTCTCCCTCCAATTCTCCTCCCTCCTGACATCCTCCCTTCCCTCCACCCCCACTAGTTCTCCCCCCCCCTCTTTCCTCCAACACTCTTTCTCTCTCCTTTGTCTTCCTTCTTCCTTCCATCTCTTCCTCCTCCCTGAAAAGCACTCTTCCTCCTGTCCCTCTTCCTCCTTACATCCTCCCTTCCCTCCACCCCCACTAGTTCCCCCCCCCATCTTTCCTCTACCTCTCTCTCTCCTTCCTTTTTCTTTTTTTCTTTCCTTCCTCTCTCCTCCTTCTCTCTCCATGTCTTGTCATCAATCTTCCTTCCCTCTTCCTCCTCCTTGAAAAACACTTTTCCTCCATCCCCCCTTACCTCCTCTCTCCCCTCCATCCCTCCTTACCTCCTCTCTCCCCTCCATCCCCTCCCCTTCCTCCCCCTCCTCTCTCATTAGACACACACACACACACACTACATGAGAGAAGGAAAAGAGGTGACATGATAATGCTATATAAGTGCATATCAGGGAAGGAGAAAATAGACATAAATGATTACTTAACATATGGAGAAGCATCAGCAAGAGGACACTGCAAAAAACTGTATAAGAGAGGTGATAAAGACGTAAGGAAATTCAGTTTCCCAAACAGAGCAATTGATCAGTGGAATGCACTACCGAATGAAATAGTGTGTGCCAAAACAACTCACAAATTTAAGGATATGTACGATAAATATGGTTTAAGACACGGGACAGTACGAGCTTGACTCATTCCTGTAAAGATACAATTAGGTAAGGTAACACACACACACACACACACACACACACACACACACACACACACACACACACAAAGTAAAAAATAAAATACAATCCATTACGGACAAGGGAATCACCTATACACAAGAGAAGGATATTTGTGAAGCACTACCCCCCTGGGGGTAGGGGGGCCCCCCCTGGGGGTAGGGGGGGTTTTCAAGAATACTCCCCCAGTATCCCTGCTTGTCGTAAAAGGGGACTAAAAGGGTTGGCGGAGGGTTAGTGCCCCTCCCCGGAAAACAACTACTAAAAAAAAAAAAAAACAATAAGCCTCGGACAAGGACTGACCAAACGATGACGACCAATGACCGGACAAAGGACATGGTAACTGGAACTTGGAATGTAAGGGGAGCGAATGATGAGGTGAAAGAGAGAGAGATTGTCCAGGTGCTTGAGGGTGCGAAAGTGGATGTATGTGGAATAACTGAAACAAAATGGAGAGGAAAGTGTGAGAGAATGGGAGTATGGATGGGGTATATGTGCAGGAGTAGGTGAGAATGAGAGGGCAAAGGAAGGAGTATGTTTAGTTGTGAGTAAAAGATGGAAGAGGAGCATAAGACAGTATGGATCAGTTAGGTCAAGGATTGTGTGGGTAAAGTTGAAAGTTGGAATACAAATGTGGGCGATTGTGTGTGTGTATGCGCCAACGCAAGATCGTGCTAGAAGAGTGAGAGAAGAGTTCTGGACAAATGTAGAAGTGTGCATGGAAAAGTTTGGAAGGAATGAGAGAGTGTTTTTGATTGGTGATATGAATGGTAAAGTTGGGAATGTGAAGGTGGATGGAATAGTTGGTGAGTGGGGTGTGCCTGCTGAGATAGATGAGAATGAGAGTGCGTTAGTGGACATTTGTGCTGGGAAGGGGCTGGTGATAGCCAATACCCTCTTCAGGCATAAAATGATCCACAGGTATACATGGCGAGTGATGAGAAGGGTGGGTGGTGAACTGAATGAAAGGAAGGCAATGATTGATTATGTGTGTGTGGATGAAAGGATGCGAAGATGTGTAATGGATGCAAGAGTTTATAGAGGTTGGGGGAGTGGACTTTCTGACCACTACTTGGTGGTGGCCAGAATTAAAGTTCATGTAAGATGGAGGAATAGAAGAAGGGAAAGACGAAAGGAAGGAGTAGTTGCAAGGAGAGTGGAAAGGTTACAAGAGGATGAGAAAAAGGCAGAGTATAAGAGAGAAGTGGAGGAACGATTGGGCAAATATGAATTGGAGCAGATGGGAGACGTGGAAGGTGTGTGTAGAATATTTACAGAAGAAATATGTGCAGCATGTGATGTGGTGTGTGGAAGGAAGAGAAGACGGAGGGGGGTGCAAGGAACAGCGTGGTGGACTGAAGAGGTGAAATAGGCTGTGGCACAAAAGAAGAAAGCATACAATGAATGGATGAGAAATAGGGGCGTGGAAGAGGTTGAGAGGCGGAAGAGAGAGTTATATGTAGAAAGAAAGAGAGAGGTGAAAAGATTAGTAAGAGAGAGTAAGAAGAGAGTGGATGAGGAATTAGGAAGGAATTTGAGTATAAAGTGGAGGGACTGTAATAAAATGTTCTGGAGAGAGGTGAAAAGAGTAAGACAGGGTGGAAGTGAAGTTAGCAGGGGAGTGAAAGATAAAAATGGTAGATTACTAGTGGAGAAGGGAGAAAAAGTGAGCAGATGGAGAGAACACTTTAAGGAATTGTTGAACATACAGGATGGAAGTAATGCGAGTATAAGTGGCTGGGGAATGGCTGGGAGAAGGAGGGTGAGAAGACAGGAAGAAATCAGTAGGACAGAAGTTGTGGAAGCAATGAAGAAAGTTAAATTGGGGAAAGCCCCAGGAATTGATGGAGTGTGTAGTGAAATGCTGAAGCATGGGGGAGAGATAGTAGTAGAATGGATGTGGAAGATGTGCAGATTGGCCTGGAAGGAAGGTAGAGTCCCAGAGGATTGGAAGTCAGGTATAATTATTCCCTTGTACAAAGGAAAAGGGGAAAAAGAAGTGTGTGGTAATCATAGGGGCATTTGTCTTCTTAGTATAATAGGAAAAGTGTATGGTAGGAAACTTATTGACAGAGTTAGAGAAAGAACAGAGAAATTAGTTGGAGAAGAACAGGGAGGCTTTAGGATGGGAAGAGGTTGTGTAGATCAGATATTCATTCTTAAATCTTTAGTGGAAAAGTTTCTAGAGAAGGGAAAGAAGTTGTATGCGGCTTTCATGGATTTGGAGAAACCATATGACAGGGTGGATAGACAAGGATTGTGGAAAGTGTTAAGAATATATGGAGTAGATGGAAAGTTGTTGAATGCTGTGAAGAGTAAGTACGATGGTGCGAAGGCTGTAGTGCGTGTGGATGGTGAACTAAGTGAATTTTTCTCTTTGAAGGTTGGGTTGAAACAGGGATGTGTCATGTGTCCATGGTTGTTCAATCTGTACATGGATGGGGTAATAAAAGAGGTACAAGGTAGGGTAGTGGATGTTGGAGTGGCCCTGGTGAGAGAGGATAGTGTTTGGAAACTCCCAGTACTGTTGTTTGCAGATGATACTGTGTTGTTGAGTGAAGAGGCTTGGTGGATGAGTTTGAGAGAGTGTGTAAGAAACGGAATTTAAAGGTGAATGTAGGGAAGAGTAAAGTGATGGTCTTTGAGAGAGGTGAAGTCAGTGAATGTACAGCGAGGTTGGATGGTGAGGAATTGGAAAATGTGAGTACGTTTAAGTACTTGGGTAGTGTGATGAGTAAGGATGGAGGTTTGGAGGGTGAAGTGCTTGAAAGGGTACAGCACGGAAGAAACGTTGCTGGTTCTTTGAAAGCAGTGATAAGAAACAGGGAAGTGAGCATGCAAGTGAAAAAGTTACTACATGACAGTATTGTGATACCAACTCTAATGCACGGAAGTGAGGCTTGGACGTTGTTGGAAGGACACAAGTCAAGAGTGAGAGCAGTGGAAATGAGTTATTTAAGAGGAGCCTGTGGAGTCACATGGAGAGACAGGCTGACGAATGAGGATATAAAGGAGCGTTGTGGTGTTGATGTGGATGTGATAGGAAGCGTTATGAGGAACACACTGAGGTGGTTTGGCCATGTGGAGAGGATGGAGGGTGAAAAACTGACGAAGAGAGTGTATGTGAGTGAGGTGGAGGGGGAGAGAGGGAGGGGGAGGCCGAGGATGAGATGGAGGGATGGGGTGGAGAGGTATATGAAAGAGAGGGGTGTGAGTTGGGAGCAGGGCAGTGAAATGGCGGGGGACAGGGCGACTTGGAGGCGATTTGTTTGTGGCCACCCCAAACGGGATTGAGGCGTCTGGCAATAGATAGATAGATAGACTAAAGAATTTCCAATCAGTTTTTAAAGAAAAAATTTTTTAGAGGGACTATGTGGAACATGCATGCCCACACACACTACCAGATATACAAATATCAGAAAAAGTTATACAGGAGGAGTTAAGTAAATCAGACAAGGAGAAGCAAATGGTCCTGATGAAATTTCATGTTGGGTGATACATGAATGCACAAAGGAGTTAAGTAAACCATTATCTTTAATTTTCAAGAAATCCTTGAGACAAGGTAAACTACCTGATATTTGGAAGAAAGCAAACACTGTTCCCTTATTCAAGAAAGGGAACAGACAAAATCCACTCAACCACTGACCAGTATCACTGACCAGTGTTGTATGCAAGGTATTAGAAAAGCTTATAAGAAAAAGCTTGGGTAAATCAAATAGAAGAACACAATATCATAACAGAAAGACAGTTTGGTTTCAGAAAAGGAAAATCATGTGTTACTAATCTGTTGAGCTACTATGACAGAGTAACAGACACATTACAGGAAAGAGAAGGATGAGTGGACAGTATCTATTTAGATTTCATGAAAGCATCTGACACAGTACCACACCAAAGACTTTTATGGACACTGTACCATCAAGGAGGAATTCAAGGCAAACTGTATTTTTGGATGCATAATTTTCTCATAAAAAGAGAAATGAGAACAGTACTAAGGGGAAATTACTCATCATGGAAGAGAAGTGACTAGTGGAGTTCCACAGGGCTCAGTGCTGGCACCAATCATGTTTTTAGTGTATATAAATGATAGAGAGTAACACTGGAAATGAAAGCTATCTAAATATGTTTGCAGATGATGCAAAAATACAAAGGAGAATTACTAACACAGACTCTTGTAATGAGCTATAAGAATTAAATAAACTTCATAAATGGAGTAATACATGGCAAATGGAATTCAATGTGGACAAGTGTCATGTAATCAAGTTTGGTAAAAGTGGAAAAAGACCTGATTGGGATTATAAGTTAGGAAATAAAACCCTACACACACAGAAAGAGAGAAGGACCTAGGTGTGATTATCAATAACAGACTATCTCTGGCTGACCCCATCAGTGAGAAGGTAAGGAACATGTATACACTGCTTGCAAATATGAGAATAGCATTCACATACATAAATCAAGACATGCTAAGAAAGATAATAACATCATTCATCAGACCAACCCTGGAATATGCATCAGTAGTCTGGAGTCCTCATCTCAAAAAACACATAGACAAGATCGAAAAAGTTCAAAGGACCGCTACAAGATGGGTACCAAGCTGAAGGGATCTAAGCTACAAAGAAAGACTAAAAAAACTGAAGCTACCAACACTACATGAGAGAAGGAAAAGAGGTGACATGATTATGCTATATAAATGCGTATCAGGGAAGGAGAAAATAGACATAAATGATTACTTAACCTATGGGGATGCATCAGCAAAAGGATACTGCAAAAAAAACTGCATAGTGAGGTGATAAAGACGTAAGGAAATTTAGTTTCCCAAATATAGCAATTGATCAGCAGAATGCACTACCAAATGAAATACTGTGCCAAAACAATTCACAAATTTAAGGATATGTACGATAACTATGGTTTAAAACACGGGACAGTACGAGCTTGACTCATTCCTGTAAAGATACAATTAGGTAGGAACAATTAGGTAAGAACACACACACACACACACACATATACACACTATCTATAGGATGATGATGATGATGAGAGTTACACCAATGATAATGATTGATTTCACACAGGATAACCACCACCATAATTACTACCACAAACCACCACTACCATCATCACAACCACCATCTATCATCACCACCTCACCACCACCACCTACCTTCATCACAACCACCATCTATCATCACCACCACCACCATCACCCCCTACCATCATCACCACCACCACCCCCTACCATCACCACCACCACCACCACCACCCCCTGCCATCACCACCACCACCACCCCTACCATCATCATCACCACCACCACCACCACCACCACCACCACCACATTTCCCTACCCAATATTTCCTTTTTTTAAAACAATTCTACATACAATAACACCTCACTAGAACAGAATATCTGGAGCCCAAGCCATTCCGAAAAACGCGAAACTCCAAAAAAAGCGATAAGTGGACTTCCCCCTGCTAAGATATTTTCATACATCAGGGAGGGGGAGGCCAAAGATGAGATGAAGTGATGGAGTGGAGAGGTATATGAGAGAGGGGGGTGTGAATTTGGAGTAGGGCAGGGAAATGGCGGGGGACAGGGTGACGTGGAGACGATTTGTTTGTGGCCATCCCGTATGGGATTATGGAGTATGGCAATAGACAGATAGATATATTATCCAGGTTATATAATCTGCTTTGTGGAAAAATATCTATAGGCTGGTGTGCCGGCTTACACAAGGCCCTCCATTCACAAAAATATACATATGGAAAAACAACTAACTCAAAAGACAAAAGGCCACCCCTTATGGGATTATGGCGTCTGGTTATACTGTTGTTAGATATGCTGTAGATAGATTTAGAGAGAGAGAGAGAGAGAGGTTTTCCTGCTGATGAGGTAGTGGATATGAAAAACTACCCATATGCAACTCCTCCTCTCTATGCGAGGTGCTCAATATGAAATAAGAAGAAACTATCTTCATAGACCTGCAGCAAAACTACTGCAGCCAATTTAAAAAGTTTCTTTGAAACTTGTAGCATGTGAAACTGTTTTACTAAAAGTCCTTCTTATACACAAAACTGAAAACTGCTAAATAATCAGCTGATGCAACAGCTAACATGTCAATTCAACTCAAAATTTCAAGCCAAGGACCTCTGCATTTCATGTCACTAAAATGACTCTTTATAATCCAAACAGAAAGTCACATAACAGTCAGCTGATGTGTCAGCCAACGGAACAGCTGACATGATAAAATTGATTCAAAATTTCAACCTGAACAACTTTGTATTTCATAAGAATTTTGCTCTGAGCTCTCCAAAAGCAGATATTCCAGAAGGAGAAATATGAAAAAGATCCCCAGATATACAGACCTGTCAGCTTCACCACAGGTAAAAATACCCATACATAAGAGCTGCCCACTTACAGACCTGTTGGCTTCACCCACACATAAGAGCTGCCCACTTACAGACCTGTTGGCTTCACCCACACATAAGAGCTGCCCACTTATAAGATGTGCCCTGTTTAAAAATTATCCATATGTAGTACAGGCAAACCCCAGTTTAATGATGCAATTGTTTAAGTAAAAAACCATCACTAGGTGGCATATTGTAACTCAGGGTAGATTTAACATGTAAAGTACAGTATAGGGATGCATTTTGGTGCCTTGGGTTTCCACCCAACCAAGTCCTAAACCCACTCAAATGAGTCCAAAAACAAGTTTCTAGCTAACCTTAACCCTAAATAGCTTTAAAACAAGCTAACCAAGCCTAAAAACATGGGGTGTGAGTTGGGAGCAGGGCAGTGAAATGGCAGGGGACAGGGCGACGTGGAGGCGATTTGTCTGTGGCCACCCCGAATGGGATTGAGGAGTCTGGTAATAGATAGATAGGTAGACAGACCTCACCTAAACCCAAAAATAAAATCTGAAATTCATTAAATATGTCTGGAAAAAATCGAACTTAGTAAACTGTACCCCAAAATGACACTGTTCACTCCACCTGTGACTAAAACACATTATTCTACGTCTAAAAGCAGTTTATAAATCAATCTAAAAAAAAAAAATAAATAAAATAATAGTCATACCGGGGTTTGGCCATCGTTCAGTGGGGTAGGATGATATTTCTACCCCCATCGCTATGCGGGTGAATCGCATCTAGGCATATCGTATCTCAGGGTCTGCCTGTAGCCTTCCTGTTGACACTAGGCTATCAATCAATCTATCTATCGTCAGACGCCCTAATCCCATAAGGAGTGGCCACTTCATTTAAGCAGGATGACTCTTACATATGTTTTTTTTTTTTTTTTTCCCACTGAGTGCCTTGTGAAAAAAAAATACCCACGAGTACGAGTCTTCCTGCTTATACAATGTGGTCGACATGAAATATGTCCATATGTAAGCTTTCCCTCTTATCAGCAGTGCTCAATACAAAGAAATACCTGTATGTAATGGTTTTCCTGTTGATATGAGGCACTGGATATGAAAAAATACCCATACATAAGAGTCTTCCGGCAATACAAGACCTCGATGTGAAATAATACCCATACGTAAGAGTTGTTCTGCTTATACGAGGTGCTTGATATGAAAAACTACCCATACGTAAAAGTCTTTCTATTTATACAAGGTCTTAATATGAAAAAATACCCATATATAAAAGTCTTTCTGCTAATATGAGGTGCTCAATATGAAAAAATGCCCATACATAGGTGCTTTCCCACTTATACGAAGTGCTCAATACAAACAAATATCCACATGCAAAAGCTTTCCTGTGCATGCAAGATGTTCGATGTGAAAAAATACCGATTTCTAATTATTTTCCTGTTCACACGACATACCCAGTATGAAAAAAATACCCATACATAAGCTATTCCACTTACACAAAGTCCCCAGTACAAAGAAATACAGTATACAATTATGTTCAGAGTTTTCCTGTGCAAATGTGGTGCTTGATATGAAAAAGTACCCATTAGTACTAGTCTTCCTGCTCATACAAGGCACTCAGTAGGGAAAAAAAAAAAAAAAAATACAGTACTCATACGCAGTTTTTATGCTGATATAAAGCGCTCGATTAAAAGAAATACCTGTACTCCTATACAGGAGTTTTTATGCTGATATGAAGCGCTCGATTAAAAAAAAATACTCACAGATAGCTTTTATGTTGATATGATGCCCTCTATTAAAAATACTCATACACTAGAGCTTTTATGCTGCCATGAAGTGCTCGATTAAAAAACAAATACTCACATGAAGGAGTTTTTATGCCGATATGAAGCGCTCGATTAAACAAAATATTCACATGAAGTTAATAAGCTGATATGATGCGCTCGATTTTAAAAAAATACTCATGAGGAGTTTTTATGCAGATATGATGTGCCTGATTTAAAAAAAAAAATACTGATACGCTGGGAGTTTTTATGCAGATATGATGCCCTCGATTTAAAAAAATTCCTGAGTGGACAACCTAACCCCTACAGATAACGGAGGTTTTCGTTCGTTTCGTTTCGTTTTTAAAGGCTCCAACATGCTTGCATGTGTTGGCCTTGGTCACCTAATGGCGGCTCTCCGCGCTGCACGATCCATTGCAGCCTCCCTGTTCAGTCCCTTAACCCTAAGGTCACACTTAATGACCTCGTCCCATGTCTTTCTCGGTCTACCCCTCATAACCCCACCCCCAATATTAACACTTCTCACCTTCCTCACCCAATTATCATCCCCCATCCTCTCCACATGTCCAAACCACCTCAATCTACCTCTCCTCATCACAACACCAACACACTCCAGTCCCATCCTACCTCTCAACTCTTCCATCGTAAACCCAGTCCCTCCAGGCCTTGGATGCAGGGACGCACTGCACATCCACCTAATCATTGTCATTTCTGTACGTCTGAGCCGACGAATATCTTCCTCCTTCACTGCCCAGGTCTCACTACCATACAGCATTACACTCCTAACACATGCTGCATACAAAGACCCCTTAGCACGTAGGGAGAGCCCTCTCAATGTCAGGAGAGGCAAGAGCTCCCTGAACTTCTTCCAACCACTTCTCACCCTAGCCACAGAGCTAGCTCCAGCTCCACCTCCAGCACACAACATGTCTCCCAAATAACAAAACTTTTCCAAACCTATACAAAATATAAGTACACTAGATGTCACAGTACAAGATAAAATACACTTACACTAAATATGTCACGATACAATATACATAGGGGAGCCTGAATTCTCTATGACATGGGACACTAGGCCTACATACTGTATATCTCAATATAACACACACAGGGGTTTGCACAGAATATAGCCTATGACAGTATATCACAGTATGAATACGCACGCGTGACATGAACGCAATACTTCTTGGGATACGATAAATCACTATACACCACACGAGCGTCACATAGACCGATAGACGGGATCTGGCACGGTATATCACAGCACAGAACACCTCTGTGGAATCAACAGAATACTTATACTCTAGAATGGGATATAGAGTCAGGTCGGGTATGAATTGCACGGGGGAAGGGAATAACACACTTCAGGGCCTGAGAATAATTACACTACACCGGGATGTACTACTACTAGTGCTGTCACGGTATATTATCACAGTTAGGGCCTAGGGCGCACGGGGGGAGTGAGGGGGTTGCACAGGGACGTGTGAGAAGGGTTGTCACTTGGGGCAACAGGGGAACTTCTCACGAGGGTGTACGCTAGTATAAGAAGGGGGGGGGGCTGGTGCAAGTGGGGGGGGGGGGAGACAAACAGGGGCGCAATGTCTGAGGGGCTGGGGAAGGGGAATAAACGCAACGTCTGTAGCACTACACTCACGGTATAGCTGGTCATCAGTGGATGCGAGGGATGCGCCTATGGCCACTATGCGGGCAGCTGTAGGTGGCGGCCAGGTATGGGAGGAGGGCCATCTGGGGTGTGTTCCCGGTGTGAATCTCTGACAGCGTAATCCAGGGTCCAGGTCGAGCTGAAGGGCGGAGTGATGGGTGGCCCTTTTCTGGTGGGGGCCCTGGGAGTATGGTGGCCCTCTGGACTAGGGCTGAACAGGGCTAGGAGGCGCTCAGCACAGTGCCTGCCCTTCGTAGTGGTGGGGGTCCTGGGGGCGGACCTGAGCTGGCCCAAGCCAAAGGTCTGCCGCGGGGCACTCGTCGCCTCCCTGGGGCTGTGGTCTCGCCTGAAGGAGGCAGCTGTCAAGGGTTGGCTGCAGCCGCCTGTACTGGGGGAGTCCGGCAGCTGCTGGGGGCATCGGGGGAGGCTCGCCATCACCTGGCGGCTGTGGTCTTGCCTGGAGTAGGCCGTCAGGGGTGATCTGTAGCCACTCGCTCTGAGAGAGTCCATCAGTGACCACGGGCATCAGGGGCTGGGCTGTAGCGACAGGATACCTGGCTGCAGGGTGGTCTCATCCCAGGCACTATCTGGCTGGGGTCCTGAGGGGGAGCATTCTCTACTCTCCGTGCAGGAGGAGAGGTGGGAGGGGAGTCTCACTTGACCACAGGATGGGCAGGCTGAGCGAGGGCGTCGCCCTCACAGGGAGCCTCCAGAGTCGTGGAGGGGGAATGACAGGTGGCCCATTCCCTGGCTTGGCAGGCCTGGCAGTCCCTGCCGAAACTCCAGGCCGGGGCGTAAGAGGGAGGTCCAGAGCACTCTTCCTCGGCCAGGCAGGTCCAGAGGACACTGCCTAGGCTCCCTCCTGGGGTGGTCATGGGAGATCCGGTGGATGCTTCTTGACAGGTCCGGACCGTCTGGTGGACGCTGCCGGGGAACCACGGACGACTGGAGGAGAAGTCCCATAGGGCCTTCTGGCTGTTGCTGCAGGTCCAGTGGACTCTGCTGCCCTCCTGCCGTCAGGGGATGGTGCAGCTAGGGAACGACCGGTGGTCTCCACCCTCGTGGCAGATCTGGTGGATACCACCATGGGGCCTGCCGCCCTCCTAGGGAGTCCTGGCGAAGGTCATCTGTAGGATGGTTCAACATGCCGGCTCCCGGAGGTGGGTGGCAGAAGGAGATCCGGTGGATGTTCCTCCTATTGTAGATCCGGTGGATATTACTGTGCCACTGCTCCCCTGGGGTGAAGTAGGCGCCTGAACTCCAGGAGCAGCTCGTCCTCTTTTAGAGGCAGGTCTGGTGGACTCTGCGTCCGAGGGCCTACTTGGGACTTTGCGAATGCAAGTCCCACCCCGATTCTGGCAAGTGCTCTTTCCGTCAGAGGGTAGTACACTCGACCTGAGCACTGGCTTGTGGTCCGGCTGCGTGGAAGAGGGGCGCCGGGTCACGGGGGACACATGTCCCTCCCGCGCAGAACACGGAAGTACCTCTCCATCGCCTCCTCATGGGGTGGGGGCTACCTCCCTATGTCCTCCTCCTGGGGTGGTGGTGTCAGGCTCGCTCCGCCAGGTGGATATTTCAGGGGTGAAGCTGCCTGATCATACAAACGTCCCTCAATCCCCTCCCTGTCCCCTGAAACAAGAATGATGGATTATGAAAGTGGGATAATTTTGGCCTACACTCCACTTGGCTTATATTCAGATAAGCCTGGGGTTGCAGCTACTGTAATACTACTACTACTACTACTATTACTACTCCTACTACTAGCATCACGACTACTACTATTACTATGGATGAGAGGATGGGATGGAGACTAAATTTCGTCTAGTTGATTTCACCTAACAAAGATTCCTAACACCTCCCAGCTCAGGTGATGGTCAGTTTGAGTCAGATGGGGTAGGTGGTTATGAGTAGTAACCATGGAGACTAATTCCCACCTCATTACTAAGATGCATTAACATTTTATATGACAACAACTTAGTATCAAGCTGTAAAAGTGGCCCAGTTCCATCAGAAGATAATACACTGACTACAGCGTCATGTGAGTGGGGTGGAGAGGGAGACCGAGGATGAGATGGATGGATTGAGTGGAGGCACATGAAAGGGAGAGGGGGGTTGATATGGTAGGAGGGCAGGGCAACACTGACACACTTTGTTTTTGGCCACCCCTTACAGAATTAGGGCCTCTGATAACAGATACAGGGAGAGAGAGAGAGAGAGAGAGAGAGTGGAAGTTAATGAAGTGGAAGGGTGAGGGGGGTATCATGGATGGAAAGGAATGACGAAATGGAGATACATGAAATATGAGGATGTGACCTGGAGAGAAGGCAGTCTAATGGTAGAGAACATGGTGACATGAAGGTAATTTGTTTGTGGCCATCCCTTACAGGATTAAGACATCTGGCTATAAAAAGAGAGAATTATAAGCCAATATAACATGACTATACTATAATATCAGTACCTATATTGCATTCTGTGAACTTATTATTTTCTAACTAGTCTCCATCTTTACCATTTGGCTGCCTTCCCTCCAACTCACACCCTCTCTCTCATCCTTCATATCTCTCTCCACTCCATCCCTCCATCTTATTCTCTAAGGTCAGACAAATATATATGATGGAGATGGGGGGAGGGGGGAGATGGGGGGAGGGGGGTGTTGGAGAGCAGGTAGTCAAATGGTAGAAGAGAGGTGACATGAAGGCAATTTATTTGTAGCCACCCCTTATGGAATTATGGTGCCTGGCTATAGACAGATGGTCATACAAGCCATTATGACTGTTAATTATCAATGGCTGTTGGTCACTGTCGCTCTGATATACCCACAGAAAACTTCTTTTTACTAAACTTCATTCATTCTAACAAGTGAGAACTTTTCATCCTTTTGCTGCTTATCTTCCTGCAGCTAAATGGCTGAAGACGGTAATACTACACTTCCACATCCTTTTCCTAGAACTTCTTTGTGACTAGCATTATATTCTAGTGGGCTCCTTTCGTTTACAGCTTAACTTCTGAGATGGAGAAACAACTTTGCACCTATGCTCCTTTTACCTTAACTTGGCCCAAATTTTTCCCCTTTTGCAGCTTGTTTCACTGCTCAGTGGCAGCATCTAATACAGAACAGCCCTACATCCTCTTCACAGTATTTCTTCATGACTAGCATCATAATCTAGCATTAGTCTATTCTTACAATTCAGCATGCAATACAAAACCTGGGCCTACTTAGGGAAAAAGAACTGTATGACATTTGTTTGTGGTCACCTCTTTCAGGTCTATGGCAACTGGCTATTGATAAACAGATAGGAATATTAACATGAAGTATCAGCTGTTATATGCAGAATCTTAGGAGTTCCAAGATGTTCTAATATTGTGTTCTGAGTATAAAAATTATTACATAAAGAATCTATAAGTGATAAATTGTTTTATATTACCAAAATGATGCTCAAAAATATATGTATAAATAATAATATTCAAACTAACAGTCAAACTTCACAGACTTCCATCTTTAGCTGAATAAACTCTTCAGTCCAATGATGTAATATTTTTTTGCTCCTCAAACAAGTCCAGCTGGCACTGATGGAGCCTACACATGATGGCACTGTGTACCCTGAGGAGTTGCTGCAGCCCCCATCCAGGAGCCAACTCTCCGCATATTTCCCTGCACCCCTTCATGGGTAAGGATGCTGGTCTGACCCTAGCAAGATGCTGTCTACCACATGTGGGGACCAGATCCCCACTCGGTGTATGTGCTGTAGGACTACCTATTGGATGACCCCAGAAGTTGCTCACCTGTGGTCAACAGGTCTGCTCACAAGATAGACTGAAGTTAAGGAACAACATCAGTCAACCCAGTCTTCCAGGACCCAAATGCAAAACCTACTGGATTAGTCTTGATATCACAGGAAATGAAACAAAATGGCTACAATGAATGGTTTATTATTACTGTACACACATAATACTGCTTAACCATTCCTTACCCTGCTTAACCATTCCTTACCAATGCAATGGCTGCAAACAAGAAGTGTCCTTCTCCAAGAACAGTGCAAGGATATATCAATAAAAAAAGGTCACTGACCAGATCAGGTTAACAATATCCTAAGGAGTGAAGCATTATTTATTTTATTCTTGCTATACTCTTTTCGCTTTAACCTGGCACAGATTTTCATCATTTAGTGGCTTATATCACATTACTCAAGGGCAGAAAAGGACAATGCTACAAGTCTACATTCTTTACACTGCACGTTTTTATGACTAGCATCATATTTTAGTCTTAATCTATTTTTACACCTCAACATTCAAGATGGAGATGTGGCAATTCTAGGGACAGCCAGAGTAAATGCTGTATACCTTCAGAGTACAGTATATCATTTGGCTCAGGGGAGACTTTTTTCAACTGGGGGGATAAACAACCTTCATTATGGAAATCCCTTCAACACAGCTGATCTTTTTCTAAACAGAACACAGTGACATGGACCCTTGATAAATAAAACTAACTGGGGAAAATGGGTGATGATGGTCGATGCTTGCTAGTGGGAACTATAACAAACCCTGGTTCAATTTATACTAAATTTTGTTCAGTGGATAGCAAATGGAATTCCCAGTCTCATCTCAATTTTGTGTAGATTTATACTGTGTACTTTCATACTGTATACAGTAGATGAATATATATTTTCAATCAAGTGAGAAGTGATAATGTTGGGGGTTGGGTAGTGTGAGGTAGACCAAAAAAGACCTTGGATGAGGTCACTGAAGTGTGACCTCAGGGTTAAGAAACTATATAGGGAAGTTGCCAGAGATTGAGCAGCATGGAGATCTGCCATTAGGTGACCAAGGTTGACGCATGCAAGCATGTTGGAGCCTTCAAAAACGAAAACAACAATAATGAATGACAGAAATGAAGAACAAACACTACTCAATGTGTATTTCATTTGGTCTGATCGCTGCATCATCTCACAAAATCAATCATTTGTTTGACAACCTGAAGGTTGTTTGGCAGTCCCACAAGTTGATTTGGCTGAAATTCAGATTAACTTGGTTTGATATGGTGAGGGTTTACTGTACAATCATCTGGAAGCAGCAAAAATAAAATTTAAATTATGACCTTCAGCTCAAAAGATTGTTGTTGTTGTTGTTATTTAACCCTGGTTTGTCTGGCCAAGTAGAGTATACCCATCAGCCACAAGAAAGGAACTGCTTCTGACAGGTTATCCTACAGGTACAGAACAGTATATACACAATGCAGGGGCACTACACCCCCTTGTGATAGACACCACATCACTGTTGTGCCAGGGCCCTTCCCAAGGTAAGGGACAAGGAACTATGAGGGTTTTGGCTCCCAGGTGCCTGCTGCAGATGCCCCACCCAGGGTGTACGGCACCACCATGTGTAGGCTCCCCTTCGGTGTCAAGTTAACCCGACTGCTGTGATGTACAGCACACAATGGAAAGCTTGTTGCTGCAACATACATCATATGAGAAAGCTTTTTTTCAAACGGGCGCACTACATGTTTCTCCAAATATGTCCTCATTACCTCACCACGGCTGAACTAAGGTAAATAATGAACTCATATTTCTTTTTCCTAAACTTTCCCATGCACTCTTTCTTTTCATACAAGCAAAAATTATTTTTGAATTTTTTTTTTTTCCTGTTTGTTAGTGCATGGGTGGGCTGACCAGGAAACTTAATGCCTCAGTTGTCGGGTTCAGAAGTGAAAAAGATAATCACAGGCAGACTTCATGACTTGAGTGAATTTATATAAGGATGTCATGGATGCTCTGGGTTCACAGGCTACCTACTATATACAGCAAATCCCATTTCACTCTCTCCAAGGTGTGGGCATCCAAGGCATGGCCACTGCACTCCAGGTAAATTTAACCCCATCAGTCTGATGATGATCTCTCATATTTTACTTCTTGCTAACTCCAGATGATTTTATTCACCTTGCAGAGGCCTTTTGAAATGGGAATGGTAGATATAACCTTCATTAACTAAATCACTGGTGCTGGAGAGGTATGCCTTAATGTAGTGGCACTGATATAGCCTGGCTGTGAAGCTGCCCAATTATACAAATGTCCTGTAACTCCCTCCCTATCCACCCTAAAGGAGGATAGTGGACTGCAGGAGGGGGACAACTTAGGACTGCATTCCTCTAGGTTCACATATCAGATGAACTTGGGAGTCACACCTAATACTACCCAGTACATACCACTTCACTACTGGAGATGGCTACTGAGATTTGAATACAATCATCTGGTGGTGGTAGCAAGAATTAACCCGCCCCATCCCGACATTTTAGGACCTTTTTTCTTTTTGGCTCAAACATCCGCTTTTGGTGAGAAACATCGAAAATTCATAGAGAAATCGCTCACCTGAGGTTTAAAATACCGGATTTAGGTGCGAGTACTTCCTTACCTGACTGGGTTTTCTAACAGGCTGGCACCAAAGAAAACAAGTTCTATGGGAGGGTAACTATTTTATCCACTCATAAACAGTATTTAAATATTTACTTGGTACGAATTTATATGTAGTACGAGTATATTGGTTTTCAAACAGTAATATAGGCATTATAAGCATTGTTTCACTCACTAACTCATCACCATTCATGACTTTTTTTTTCCCACATTACCTGATCATCATTTCTGACTTTCTTCCTCTAAACTTTGTCCTCCACACTGTCATCGATTGGGGAATCACTCTCACCCTGAATGTCTTTATTGGCCAGGTCACTGGTAACAGGTGAATTGTCGAGACAATGGCGTGCGGGGGGGGGGGAGAGGTTATGCGGTGTAAGGCATTGTTCCAGCTTGGCATCTTGTAGAGGAATAGAGGAAGGGTGCCAAAAATCACTCGCGAAATCACTCGTGAAAATTGAAAATTGTGCAAATTAGGGACCTCGCAATGTTGCTGCGTTAATTCACGTCGCGGGTTAAAAAAGAAGAAAAAAAGTCATAAGTGAAGAGATTAAGGGCACAAGACCAGCCTACTTCCCTTTACTTCATTACATGTAAATAATAATAATAATAATAATAATAATAATAATAAAAATTATGATTATAATAATAATAATAATAATAATAATAATAATAATAATAATATCCAGTCACCTCACAAGGATCTTCCATATAAATTCACAAATGTTGCAGCAAATCTCTCTCTACTGTTGGCACACAAACTACAGCTTCTATATCCAATAAAAAAAAGAAAAAATAAATAACTGTCATTATGTCTGCTATTACTCTGGAATTCTAGCACATATCTCTGGAACTTATACACAGTTAATATTTACCAACATAAGTTTGATATGATTAAATTTATAAGGCACTTGATATCATTTCAAACTCTATGTTATCTATAGCCACATGCCTTACTCTCAGAGGAGGTGGTCACTTCCAAACACTCTGTATTCCTTCAATCAACAGATCAAAATATTAACATGGTCTTGCAATGAAACCAATTCTTGTTTACACTTCCAGCAACTATGAATGATATCAAAATGTAAAGCTGGAAAATTTAGAACAAGAAACCAACAACTGTACATGATAAAAATGGCCATAATTTCTTGCCCGATAAAACAATCAAGCAGTCTAACGATAAACAACCTTGGCTCTGTGGTATCTATTAATTTTTTTTTTTTTTTTTTTTTACGCGAGGAAGAAGGAACCAAAGGCCATGAGCCCGCAGTAACAGTTCCCTCCAAGAGAAAAACAAAATACAATAGAGAGCCAAATTCAAGATACGATCATTTCGAGATGCATGGACACACTGCGTTTGAAAGATTGGAGATCATAGGCAGCAGGAAATACAGACAGAGGGAGACAGTTCCAGAGTTGACCTGTTGCATAAATGAAAGACTGGGAGTAACGGTTACCTCCTGCATTAGAGAGTTGGACAGAAAAGGGATGAGAGTTTGCTGCCAGATGGGTGCTACACGCCCGTCATAGAGGTGGAGGAATGCAAGCAGACAGTTCAGAGGAGCAGTGACCATTAAAGAAGCGACAGAGAAGAGATAAAGATGCAACAGTGCTTAGGAGACTATTTCTGCACTGACTACTGTACACTGATATTTTCCTGTATGTTATCATTGTTGCAAACATGAGAATATTAACATGCAGATTTTTTTTTTTTTTTTTTTTAGGCAAAGAAGAAGGAACCAAGGGCCAGAAGCCCATACCATTGTTTCCTCCAAGCAAAAACAAAAATAAGGTACTCTACATTAATTTTCTCCTGTATAGTGGGGTTGGTGGAGGATTAGTGCCCCTCCCTGTAAAACAATTAACTCTAAGCCCTTGGCCACCCCGTTTGGGATACATGGTGTCTGGCAATGAATGAAAAAAATGTTTGTGCCACAGTGTATGTAAATATTTAAAGGATATAAATTACACGCCAGAGACTATTAATGTGTAATAAATAAAACATAACATTTAGGAGGACACGTTAGGAAGCCTCTGAATGCAAGTAGAAATATGGGTCTATATTTTTTCATTATCTATTCGACTTTTTACTTGGGGGTGGGGCAGTACTTATATTTTTGTGGTATTTTTGTTGATTTAAACATGTTCTGGTAAGTCTAAGTCATTTACCCTGAATATTACACCTCAGTGTTCTCCATTAATGCTATATACATCTTTTAACCCATGGATTGCGAGCCACAGCTCAGGCTGGTAGCGTCGCATTGCGAGCCACAGCTCAGGCTCTGCTGGCCATGCATCACCGCTAACTAAGATACTCCATCCCTACCCAAACTTATGTATGGCGCTACGCAAAGACAGACAGAGAGAGAGAGAGATTTTATCTTTTAACCAGATGATGCCCTGGATGTTTATCTTCAACATTATTATACAGTAAACAAAAACAAAACAAAAACAAAATACAGTAATAACATTTTCACTACTCACCGATGTGAACCTACGCATCGCCCTACACAAAGACAGAGAGAAAGATTTTTTTGTCACTAGATGATGCCCTGGATATTTATCTTCAAGTTTATAATAAACAAAAACTAAAAAAAAAAAAAACTTTTTTCTTCATTTTTTGCACACTACAGGATGGGATAAAAAAAGGTAATAGTGCAATCCACGGGTTAATATCAAAGCTGTCTGCATAATTACCATATAAGAGAATATTAATGGTCCAAATGTAGAGAAAACTGGTAGTTAGCTTCCTAACTACATGAGAACACCATCCTGTGTGTGTGTGTGTGTGTGTGTGTGTGTGTGTGTGTGTGTGTGTGTGTGTGTGTGTGTGTGTGTGTGTGTGTGTGTGTGTGTGTGTGTGTGTGTGTGTGTTCTGGTCTACCTGAGTGCATCCAGCTGTGCCTGCACCTCCTCCAGCTGCTGGTAGAGGTGGTACAGCTGTGGCTGATCCATCTGCACCACCATTTTCTCACGCTCTCCCCCACCTCCTCCAGGACTGCAACAGGGAAATCATTGTTGTTGTTGTTTATTATTATTATTGTTGTTGCTGTCCCAGGATTATCTGGACATGAACCCAGTGGACTGCAGGCTAAAACAGTCCTTACAGTGCACCAACTTATGGTACTTTAGGATGATCAGGAGGGAGATGAGGGATACTAGTATAACCAAGCAGCAGAAATATCCATTTTTTTTTTTTTTTTTTTTTTTTTTTTTTTTAATGTGACCGACTCTGGGCATAGGTTTCACAGCCTGCTATCAAGGCCCAGCAGTCCTCCTACATACCATACACCTCTACATGTCACCTCTTCGGCGCTAACACCCACCGTCCATATTGAATACATGCTAGGGCTGTCTCATACAGGACTGGTGTGTTGGTATTAGCGGGGGTATTTTTACGACATGTCAGCGGGTCTTCTGGTAGATCAGTAAAGCCTGATTTTAATGAAATTCAAATCCTTAAACTGTTCCCTGCCCCAGCCGGGATTCGAACCTGGGTCCGGTGGGACAGCAGGCCACGTCAACATATAATGGCAACCCTCTCTAGCACCAGGTCTTCATTAGTGTTTATATACCATGTACTGAAATGTTACTTATCGGTGACTCCACACTGAGTGACAAGCCAAATAATTTCCTGCAGCCTAACCCTGAAAACTGTTTATATTAGGTGGTTACCATTTAGCCTACATCTTGACCCCTGGTGGTTTGTGGGTTATGGTGCTCTAACTTCATGTGTCTCACAGGCATTTACATTCACAGGGTGTATTGCTCACATAACACCTCTCAGGGAAAAGTAACTGGTCACTCTTGCCATAAAATTTCTGGACTGAGTAGCCTAGCCCTGTATCCCTAAGCTTCTGAAGGAACAATAAAGGATGAATAATTATAACCTGCGGGTATTCATTTCAGCAGTAGTTTCTATGTACATACTGTATCTGTCTTCAGACACAAGGTAGGGAGCCTGACTCCAAGGTTCAGCAGTTTGCCTTCAACACATCAACAGCCATCACATGTCATCACCTGGGCAGCGTCAGATCACATTTTCACTCTTGGATCTCAGATGCACTGAAGGTGTTAGTGCTGGGGTGGGCTGGTTCAGTGTTATACCAGAGGGGCAATTAGTACCACTGTCCACTCAATACTTTCCATACAGCTATTTATTAGGGTGCATATTACCACTGTGTCCTGCTCTGATGCACAGTACATACACTTTCAATATAACTTGGTTTCTAGCTTGGAAGCTATTATATGCTAATGGCCTTTATAATAACTGCTGTTACTATGAAGGGAATGGGACAGAAAATTTGATGGAAAGATGGAAAAAAGGAAAAAATGGTATGGAGGTCTATGGTTTGAGTGAATGAGGGTAAAACTAATGCGGTGGTCAGGTGAGTGGATGATGGCCCTGTGGAGGGTGGAGAATGGCTTGTGCTATATGTAGGAAGAGTGTGGGAGGTAATTCAATTCTGTGCACTGGCTGTAACAGATGGGTGCACTGACAGAAAACTACAGCGACAAAGGGTCCTGCAAAATACAACGGTGCCTAAAACACTATACCTTGAGAGTGAGAACTGCATTAATGCGAGGGGTCGGGCCTGACGGGACCTGGTGGAAGTGGCAGCCTCTAGTTGCAGTGACCACTCAATGCCATCCAACTGGGGGCAAAAGAGTAAACCGACATGAGACCCTATTTTGTTATATTTTTGCTACCATAATGCTCTAGAGAGACAGAGATTCCTTCATGTGATGGCACTGATATGACTTTGTGGCAATGCTAACCAGCCAAACAAACATTCCTCAACTTCCTCATGAAAACAGGATGGTGGACTGCAAAAGAAGAGCAACTTCAGGATGCAGCCCACTGGATTTACATTTTTGTGAACCTATGGCCACAACTACAATGACTACCGGTCCTGCCACCAAATGAGTTCATTTGGCACAGGAGAAAGCACACATAGCAAAACAGTTTGACACAATCTCAAGTAACTCCTCCATCCAAATTTTTGCAACATTCAACACAGACCCTGTTGGAGGAACATAAATCATGAGTGACAGCAGGGGAAGACAGTTATCTGAAAGGAGCATGTGGAGTCACATGGAGAGACAGACTGACAAATAAGGAAGTGAAGAAACACTGTGGTGTCGATGTGGAAGTGATAGAAAGCATTAGGAGAAATTCACTGAGATGGTTTGGCCATATGGAGAGAATGGAGAGCGAGATACTGACAAGGAGAATGTATGTGAGTGAGATGGAGGAGGGGAGAGGGTGGGGGAGGCTAAGGATGAGATGGAGGGATAGAGTGGAGAGGTATATGAGAGAGGGGGGTGTGAGCTGGGAGCAGGGCAGTGAAATGGTGGAGGGCAGGGTGATATGGAGGTGATTTGTTTGTGGCCACCCTTTACAGGATTAAGGCGTATGGCAATAGATAGGTAGATAAATCAATAAATAGAGACACCATATTACAATATGGTACAGTATACATCTGATACATATTTGCAGTCCTGAATATAATTTTTTGACAACTGCAGAGAAAATCACCACAAAGAGATACAGCAACGCCCAGCCATAGTGTGTTTGGGCCCTCTAGTGACATTTCTCACTTAAATGATTACATGTATATTCAGTTGAGGAAAGAATTTTCAAACTGGCACAATAAGATACAGCGCTGATTAACCCCTTACTCTGCTGACAGATGCATGTTCCAACACCAACTTCTGGGGTTAACAAGAGTTTGCATCTATCTGAAACATAAATAAAACTGCCTGAAAGAAAATACTCTTTCATTAACACATTCTCCAAAGTCAGTATTCAATTCCCACAAAGTTCATTCAGATTGTGGTTCTCACATAATGCAGACTGACTACAGCTATAAGTTATCTTATTGCCTGTCATGCCATCCCACCTGTTTCTGTGCCAGTGACTGTTGGCGTAGTGTGCTGACGATGCCCCTGGCGTGTGTTGCCCACAGCTGTCCCACCACCTCTGCCCTCTCCTTACTCAGTCCCGCTGCCACCAGGTGTTCCTCTAACACACCTGGACGAACTGTGCCCTGAGCTGCCTGCAAAGATACAAAGTGGTTGAAGCAATCCATCCATCTATCATTGAATCATATTTCTGCCTCATCAGGAGCATAGGGACATGGGGCTGCATTACTCTGTCCTAGCATATAAGGAGAGGGTGTCCACCTTTGCTCATGCAAGTGGCATTACTATATATGAGCAGTAAGCCCCAACCACCTCTTGAATCTAAACCCCTGTAGGTCACATTTATTTAATAAGTTGTGCGGCAACTTAACTGCAAACAAATAAACACTTGGTGGTCTAGTGGGCCAGGGCACTTCAGTTACAGAGATTATATCCATGGGTTGACTCAAGTTAATCACTACCACAATAATACTCAGGGAAAAGCAACTGGTCACTCTTACCTTAGATGTTTAAACTACATAGCCCAGCCCCAGGACCCTACACTCTTGATGGGACACTAAGGAACTGGATGCTTGATAGATATAAGAAATGTTTGATAGATTTTAAAAAATAATAATAATACGGGTTTGAGTAGCAGTATTTAGCAGCATCCTATCTGCCTTCTCTCCCTCAGACACTCCCCAACCTCAGATGTATCACCCAACACATACACTGTCACTATAGTCGTCATTATTCTGTGCAAACAACACCATCTGAATCACCCACACAACTTGCTAACATACAGTATAATCTAATTTTTTCCTCACATACTGAGACCCCTCTCTGTACATGGTTAATGCATCCCCAAGAAGTAACATGTAAATGAAACACAGACTTAAAACCCACTGTCTTTCAGCTTAGAGTAAATAGAAATTCCAAAATTTTCCCCTCAGTCTCTGGTTCACTTCTCAAGTTTTTCTTTCTTTCCTCATGAACCATAATCATACACTGTACAGTATATTTAAAGACCCTCTGATCATCATCGGAAATAATGGTGATAATAAATGGCTAAAAAGTTAGTTTGTTTCATTTATAACAGCCGATGTGTATAAAATTTGCACTCCAACCCTTAACCGCACTGAAAGGCATAAGGCTCCCAGTTTTCACAATTACGGCCACTTTTGCACACAGCCTGATATGCAATAAATTGAAAGAAAGAACTAAAAGTTATACCCAATTCCACAATAATGATGGAAAATTCACTTATATGATAACTGAGGTGGCTGTGTACAACAATCCAGTGAGTACATGGTGCCTCTCATGCAAGTTGACAGTCAGACATTTGAGCCAAGATGGCTGCCCAGTGTTTACATTCACTGTTACCGTCTCCCTTTTGTTTCATTTTATATGTGCAAGGCCACTGAACACCAATGCTACTGCCAAATAACAGTGCAAGCATGCAACGAATAGTGTAGTGTGTGATCTCTATCTATCTATTGCCAGACGCCTCAATCCCGTTTGGGGTGGCCACAAACAAATCGCCTCCAAGTCGCCCTGTCCCCCGCCATTTCACTCCCCTGCTCCCAACTCACACCCCCCTCTCTCATATACCTCTACACCCCATCTCTCCATCTCATCCTCGGCCTCCCCCTCCCTCTTTCCCCCTCCACCTCACTCACATACACTCTCTTCGTCAGTATTTCACCCTCCATCCTCTCCACATGGCCAAACCACCTCAGTGTGTTCCTCATAACGCTTCCTATCACATCCACATCAACACCACAACGCTCCTTTATATCCTCATTCGTCAGCCTGTCTCTCCATGTGACTCCACAGGCTCCTCTTAAATAACTCATTTCCACGGCTCTCACTCTTGACTTGTGTCCTTCCAACAACGTCCAAGCTTCACTTCCGTACGTTAGAGTTGGTATCACAATACTGTCATGTAGTAACTTTTTCACTTCCATGCTCACTTCCCTGTTTCTTATCACTGCTTTCAAAGAACCAGCAACCTTTCTTCCCTGCTGTACCCTTTCAAGCACTTCACCCTCCAAACCTCCATCCTTACTCATCACACTACCCAAGTACTTAAACGTACTCACATTTTCCAATTCCTCACCATCCAACCTCGCTGTACATTCACTGACTTCACCTCTCTCAAAGACCATCACTTTACTCTTCCCTACATTCACCTTTAGATTCCGTTTCTTACACACTCTCTCAAACTCATCCACCAAGCCTTGCAGCTCCCCTTCGTCTTCACTCAACAACAGAGTATCATCTGCAAAAAACAGTACAGGGAGTTTCCAAACACTATCCTCTCTCACCAGGGCCACTCCAACATCCACTACCCTACCTTGTACCTCTTTTATTACCCCATCCATGTACAGATTGAACAACCATGGAGACATGACACATCCCTGTTTCAACCCAACTTTCAAAGAGAAAAATTCACTTAGTTCCCCATCCACACGCACTGCAGCCTTCGCACCATCGTACATACTCTTCACAGCATTCAACAACTTCCCATCTATTCCATATATTCTTAACACTTTCCACAATCCTAGTCTATCCACTCTGTCATATGCTTTCTCCAAATCCATGAAAGCCGCATACAACTTCTTTCCCTTCTCTAGAAACTTTTCCACTAAAGATCTGAGAATGAATATCTGATCTACACAACCTCTTCCCTTCCTAAAGCCTCCCTGTTCTTCTCCAACTAATTTCTCTGTTCTTTCTCTAACTCTGTCAATAAGTATCCTACCATATACTTTTCCTATTATACTAAGAAGACAAATGCCCCTATGATTACCACACACTTCTTTTTCCCCTTTTCCTTTGTACAAGGGAATAATTATACCTGACTTCCAATCCTCCGGGACTCTACCTTCCTCCCAGGCCAATCTGCACATCTTCCACATCCATTCTACTACTATCTCTCCCCCATGCTTCAGCATTTCACCACACACTCCATCAATTCCTGGGGCTTTCCCTGATTTAACTTTCTTCATTGCTTCCACAACTTCTATCCTACTGATTTCTTCCTGTCTTCTCACCTCCCTCCTTCTTCCAGCCATTCCCCAGCCACTTATACTCGCATTACTTCCATCCTCCACGTTCAGCAATTCCTTAAAGTGTTCTCTCCATCTGCTCACTTTTTCTCCCTTCTCCACTAGTAATCTACCATTTTTATCTTTCACTCCCCTGCTAACTCCACTTCCACCCTGTCTTACTCTTTTCACCTCTTTCCAGAACATTTTCTTACAGTCCCTCCACTTTACACTCAAATTCCTTCCAAATTCCTCATCCACTCTCTTCTTACTCTCTCTTACTAATCTTTTCACCTCTCTCTTTCTTTCTACATATAACTCTCTCTTCCACCTCTCAACTTCTTCCACGCCCCTATTTCTCATCCATTCATTGTATGCCTTCTTCTTTGTGCCACAGCCCGTTTCACCTCTTCAGTCCACCACGCTGTTCCTTGCACCCCCCTCCGTCTTCTCTTCCTTCCACACACCACATCACATGCTGCACATATTTCTTCTGTAAATATTCTACACACACCTTCCACGTCCCCCATCTGCTGCAACTCATATTTGCCCAATCGTTCCTCCACTTCTCTCTTATACTCTGCCTTTTTCTCATCCTCTTGTAACCTTTCCACTCTCCTTGCAACTACTTCCTCTCGTCTTTCCCTTCTTCTATTCCTCCATCTTACTTGAACTTTAACTCTGGCCACCACCAAGTAGTGGTCAGAAAGTCCACTCCCCCAACCTCTATAAACTCTTGCATCCAATATACATCTTCGCATCCTTTCATCCACACACACATAATCAATCATTGCCTTCCTTTCACTCAATTCACCACCCACCCTTCTCATCACTCGCCATGTATACCTGTGGATCATTTTATGCCTGAAGAAGGTATTGGCTATCACCAACCCCCTCCCAGCACAAATGTCCACTAACTCACTCCCATTCTCATCTATCTCAGCAGGCACACCCCACTCACCAACTATTCCATCCACTTTCACATTCCCAACTTTACCATTCATATCACCAATCAAAAACACTCTATCATTCCTTCCAAACTTTTCCATGCACACTTCTACATTTGTCCAGAACTCTTCTCTCACTCTTCTAGCACGATCTTGTGTTGGCGCATACACACACACAATCGCCCACATTTGTATTCCAACTTTCAACTTTACCCACACAATCCTTGATCCAACTGATCCATACTGTCTTATGCTCCTCTTCCATCTTTTACTCACAACTATACATACTCCTTCCTTTGCCCTCTCATTCTCACCTACTCCTGCACATATACCCCATCCATACTCCCATTCTCTCACACTTTCTCCTCTCCATTTTGTTTCAGTTATTCCACATACATCCACTTTTGCATCCTCAAGCACCTGGACAATCTCTCTCTCTTTCACCTCATCATTTGCTCCCCTTACATTCCACGTTCCAATTGCAATGTCCTTTGTCCGGTCCTTGGTCGTCAACGTTTGGTCAGTCCTTGTCCGAGGCTTATTGTTTGTTTTTTTAGTTGGTTGTTTTCCGGGGAGGGGCACCAACCCTCCGTGTGTGATAGTGTGTGATATTGGGTGATAACTTTGTGTGTGTGTGAAATATTGAAACTTGTGACTTGAAATCATGTCTGGCAGGGATGCTACCCCTGGTGAAATGCACGGTGCTACCAAGGGATCCAAGGGCCAGCCTAAAAGGGTATGTTTTTTTGAGATATTAGGTTACATGGTCCTTGGTCCTCTCCCTATCCCCAATGAACCCATGTAATATCAACCTTGGTATTTAAGTCATTATGCAATGAGTTTTTTCTTGATGTACAATAACCCCAGCATATCGAAGCATGACTGTATATTTCCCTAGCCTTAAAGCAAGTGTAAACACCATCAACTGGTTTCTTAACCAATCTCTTTAATCCAGTTTGTATGAATAGGGTCACTTTCCGTGCAATCACAGTACAGCATGTATTTATGATGGCACTCCAAATGAATTTGTGTAAACCAGTTCAGCACAAAATGAGATGTCATTGTAATCATTTTTTGAGTCATTTCTGTGGCATACAACAGGATAGAGATGATGGTCTTATGAGGGAGGGAAACAAAGAGTTGACAGACATGCACCTTCCTTTGCCTATGAGTCTAGAGAGGTACACAGTGAATGGGAAAACCACAAGCACAGGAAATAAGATGTGTCTCTAGAAAACTGACAGGTACCTTGACTGCCTGTTTCAAAGCTGAAAGTTTGATGGGCTAAATATATATAGATGGTAGTTTTCCATGAACAGCCACCCCTAAGTGCCTCAAGGGTTTAGCTTAGCTTCCAATCCACAAAATGGCTCAACAACATCACAGTCAACGCTAAGCCTTAAACTGGAAACATGGTATCATTTTTAATGGACCTGAAAGCAACACACTGTTAACAATAACATTATTTTATTATTCTCTGATACTTAGTTTGGAAGTCCAGTATATCCCAACCAATACTTAGCGTACAGTCATCAAAAAGTTCACCAACAATCCTCTACCAGCACTGCATGCTGCCTTTCATACTTCTCATTTCCCCTAATCAAAAGCTAGCTATTATTCTCCCATCTCTAATCTTTTTCTTGTGTGCATCATATTGTTATCACATAAATAATTCACAGCCACAACCAGCAAAGAAGTGTCAGTAAACTTTTGCTCATGACTGTCCCTCCCTCTCTGCTGATCCTGCCTCCTCTGCAACTCACCTGGTGCAGAATATGTATGACGGTGCTGACCAGCTGGTGGGTCTGATCTAAACTCAGCCCCAGCGATGCACTCAGCTTCTCCTCCTCCTCACCAGTGAACACCTGTTTGTAAATGCATAATTTTACTTTTTCATGCTTCAACAGTCCATCAACACAGCTTCAACCAAAGACCTCTCTGTGCAACTGGTTGAAGTGACCCGTATCCTACGTGTTGTGTTACATCTAGATATGCCTGGGGTTGCAACAATAACAACTGTCATTGAGGTGCTGGAGAGGGATGGAATCATGTGGTGGCACAGATACAAACAGATGGCGCCATTGCTTGGTTATACAAATGCCCCTCAACTCCCTCTCTGTCTTCTCAATGGAAGATGGTGGACTCTAAGAGATATGTGACTTCAACCAGCAGTCTACAGGGTTTACGTCCACATGAACCTGGAGCTACAATTACTACTATGGTACATTATATATAAATCATGGATGGGTTCCTAAGTATCACATCATCTGACATATACTTGGTACTGTAAACTGGGAGAATTGGTGTATCAGCTTTACAGATAGCAATGGAACTTTAACAGAAAACATTTCTACAGGTGTAAGTTTCTGTCGATTTAATAGCAAAATCAACATTAAAAAAAAAGGTGACATTGAGAATTTTTTTCCTTTCGGCCTTGCACCAACAGTATCAGCTTTTATATATAGTGATGGAATTTACTTCATCAAAAAAAAAGTTAATGTGGATAATAAAGAGAGAGAGAGAGAGAGTGACAGTGAATTTAAGCTAGACCAAGCATAAAGACTTATTTCAACAGATACATTCTAGCAATCAAATACTTCAAAAACTATCTTGTGTAACCCTTTCCCTGCTACTCATACATCTTAGCACCACATTCAGACTAACACTATATTACTACATTCATTTGAGAGAAATTCTAGCAACTGAAGAATGTGTCCTTGAATTAGAGGCCAGGGGGAGGAGGGCTATGACTGCGACTGATGAGTTGAGAAGAAGGATGGGACTGGAATGTATTGGTGATGTGATGAAGTGGGGTAAATCGAGATGGTTCAGGCATGCTGAGAGGATGGAGGATGACAATTCGGTGCAGAAAATGAGAAGTGTGAACATCGGGGGTAGGGTTGCAAGAGGCAGACTGAAAATGACCTGGGACGAGTTCACAGACTGTGACCTCAGGGATATACAGTAGGAGTGACCAGGGAGGCTACCAGAAACTGAGCTGCATGGAGAACCACCATAGGGTGACCCAAGGCCAATGCATGCACACACATTGGGGCATTTATAAACAGTGCAATACCATGAGTTGTGGTGTTGATATTTCTGTCACTGAAAGTGTTAAGAAAAATATTTTGAACTGGCTTGGCCATGTACAGAGGATGGAGAATGAACGACTGACTAGAAGAGCATATGTGAGTGAGATGGCTGGATAGAAGGGGAAGGGGAACACCAAGGGTGATGGAGTGAAGAGGTATATGACAGAAGGGGATGAGTTAGACTCAAGGTAGCCAAAGCACAGAGGACAGGGCAATGTGGAAGTGATCACTGCGAGTACAGTATACCTGTATTATGGCAGAAAATTAATTAAGATATTGGTGTACACATAATTAAAAATATGCTCTTTCATCTGGCCATACTAAAGGTGAATCCCTAGGAGGGATCCTTCCTTGAAGAGACCACTACATCTCTTACTGGAAATACACTACCCTGGTGCAGGCTTGAACTGCCAAATCGTAAGGTTGTGAAGCACAAGCACTGGTTACCACTGAGCTATTCTGGCCCCTATGGTCACACTAGGAAGTGCCTGTGTTAAAAATAAAACTTTGGCAAATTTACATCGGATATAAAAGCCTGGGATCAGTTCCACTATGACTAATAATATGAGATATTAACTTTTTTTTTTTTTTTTTTTTTTTTTTTTCAAATTAAGTTTTTCATTTGTGAATACATTCAGGATGGGCTTTCAGCTCTCAGGTCTTGAGTCTATGCTGTTCTTACACAACAGGATGGAAAAGAGGTTTATATAGTTCCCCTTAATTTGGCCAAGATTTCTGTCCTTTTGCTGTTTATTTCACATACTGTACCTCAATGGCAGAATAGGACACCATAACAACTTTACATCCTTTCCATACCACATCTTCATGATTGCCGGCATAGTCTAGTGTTTATCTCTTGTTTAACTCAGCATTCAAGATGAAAAGATGCCAGTTTTAGACCAAGAAGAAGTGAAAAAGAGTGTAAAGTGTGACACACCTGGGAGCGTGCAGCGGTAATGGCTGTGCACACGCGCGTCACCACACCCTTCATCTTCCCAACATCCACATCATTCAGCAGCTTCATGCCCACCTCCAACCTGCAACACAAAACTATTTAGATGATGGATGGTAATAATAACACCGGTGGCAACCCTCATCCACTCACATCAACTGACGTAGTGCTGCCTATTTCTTGCTTCACCCTTATCATTCTTTCTGTGTTTACCCTCCCCCCTTCCTATCTCTCTCATCTCTCCTGTCACTTTTTATCACTCTTACCTTTTCTGGTATCTTTACACTGAGTGACAAGCCTAATGATTTCCTGTGAGCCAAGTAACCATTTACACTGCTGGAGGGTAACCATATAACCAAACCATACATGTTTCCTACATGGCAACATGTGGGTTGGTAAAGGGTTAGTGCTCCTCCCCATAAAACAACTTACCCAAAGACAAAAGGCCATCCCTTATCAGATTGTGGCACCCGGTTAAAAACAGACAATGATAATACCAGTATATTTAAGCATCATCGCCTATTCCCAGCAAAAACTAAATACTGTATATCCGTACAGTATACTGACCACTGCAAGTTATAGGCTACAAGGAATACCGTAGGCTATTCACAACATCAATGCTGATAATTTCTGCAGTATTTGAGCAAAGCATCTATTAAACAAATGAATATCACAACAAAATTGCTATTACATAATGTCAGGTACCTGTTGAACATTATTTCGCTTGAATTTAGCTATAAATAAAATAAAAAGCAATTTCTTAAACACATGTGAAAAGACCTTTGGTAATGTACTTTCCTTACCTAAGGCTAAACTGAAACATAACACTGTTTGGCAAGTACCTGATACAAGCTCAAAGCTGTTTGCACAAAAAAAAATTCTATTCTTAACATGACATAAGCTAATACTACAAAACTTATTGGTTGGTGGGGGCGCTCACCATCCAGTCACTCGATGTAGTGCTGCTCTCAGGTGTCCACCTTTTCCGCTCCTCCATCCTTCTTGCCTTCCATCCTCTTCTGTTTTTCTTTCCTTCATTCTTTTCTCATCCTTCTGCCTACGGGTGACTTTACACTCCCTCTTCTGTCTTTCTTTCCTTCATTCTTTCCTCTTCCTTCTGCCTGTGAGTGACTCTACACTAAGTGACAAGCCAAATGGTTTCCTGTACACCAGGAAACCATTTACTACGCTGGGTGGTAACCATATAACCAAATTTTGGCACTTGGTGGTTTAGTGGGTAATTATGGTGCTTCAATTGGATTGAGCCAGTGAAGGTTTATATCCAGGGAATGGTTGGGGTTTATTGCACATGTAATGCCTCTCAGGGATGAATGAGGCTGGTCACTCTCATCTTAAATGTCAGGACTAACCTGCCTAGCCCCAGGCTCCTATGCTCCTTATGGGGCAATGCAGGATTGGATGATGATGAGGAGGAGGAGGAGGAAATACAAAACTTTTCGATGTCGATATTTTCATCTTCTCTATATGAACCAAACCCAATCAAACCAAAACAGATGTGTGGCATTTCACCACAATATAATAAATAATTATAGTAGTCAATAACTATACTGTTATTACTCTTACTTGACCTAAAATTACCATCCTCATCTTGAATGAAGGAGAGTAACAAGAGTCCAACATTCCAAATATGCTAGTCACAAAGATGTGCTACAGAAAGGATGCAGTGCTGAAGTTTTGTTTTGTTCCGCTAGTGAGCAACATGAAATTAGTTGCAGAAGGACAAAATTCTGGGACAAGGTGAGTAAACTGTGTATAGCATAACCAGCACCGTAAAATTCTAGAAAAAAAAAAAAAAAAAGTGGAATTTTGCAGTTTCAGACAGTCATGCTTATTGGCTGTTAGTCAGATTAGTTAGATTAGACTAGGTTAGATTAGTTACAGATGATTAGAGACGGCCTACTGGGTTACTTTAAGTAGACGAAATTTGCTAGGTCTGGCTGGGTTAGGTGGAAAAAAAAAAAATAATAATAATACAGTGGAGTCTCTTTTATCCGAAATTCTTTTAACCCGAGACGTCCCGTCGACGTATGGGTATGTTGCAACATTTTGCATTTGCCAGTCCCGACAACGTACTAGTACGTCGTGCAATTGCAAGGTCCCTAATTTGCACAATTTTCAATTTTCGCGCGTGATTTTGCGTACGTATACACGGGACACCTTCCTCTATTCCTCTACAAGATGCCAAGCAGGGACAATGCCTTACACCACATAACCTCTCCCCCCCCCTGCACGCCATTGTCTCGACAATTCACCTGTTACCAGTGACCTGGCCAATAAAGACATTCAGGGCCAGAGTGATTCCCCAATCGACGACAATGTGGAGGACAAAGTTTACAAAGCATTAGAGGAAGAAACACTCAGAAATGATGATCAGGTAATGTGGCAAAAGAAGGTCAGGTATGTTGATGAGTTAGTGAGTGAAACAATGCTTATAATGCCTATATTACTGTTTGAAAACCAATATACTCTCGTCTATCTATCTATCTATTGCCAGACGCCTCAATCCCGTTTGGGGTGGCCACAAACAAATCGCCTCCAAGTCGCCCTGTCCCCCGCCATTTCACTGCCCTGCTCCCAACTCACACCCCCCTCTCTCATATACCTCTCCACCCCATCTCTCCATCTCATCCTCGGCCTCCCCCTCCCTCTCTCCCCCTCCACCTCACTCACATACACTCTCTTCGTCAGTCTTTCACCCTCCATCCTCTCCACATGGCCAAACCACCTCAGTGTGTTCCTCATAACGCTTCCTATCACATCCACATCAACACCACAATGCTCCTTTATATCCTCATTCATCAGCCTGTCTCTCCATGTGACTCCACAGGCTCCTCTTAAATAACTCATTTCCACGGCTCTCACTCTTGACTTGTGTCCTTCCAACAACGTCCACGCTTCACTTCCGTACGTTAGAGTTGGTATCACAATACTGTCATGTAGTAACTTTTTCACTTCCATGCTCACTTCCCTGTTTCTTATCACTGCTTTCAAAGAACCAGCAACCTTTCTTCCCTGCTGTACCCTTTCAAGCACTTCACCCTCCAAACCTCCATCCTTACTCATCACACTACCCAAGTACTTAAACGTACTCACATTTTCCAATTCCTCACCATCCAACCTCGCTGTACATTCACTGACTTCACCTCTCTCAAAGACCATCACTTTACTCTTCCCTACATTCACCTTTAGATTCCGTTTCCTACACACTCTCTCAAACTCATCCACCAAGCCTTGCAGCTCTCCTTCGTCTTCACTCAACAACACGGTATCATCTGCAAACAACAGTAAAGGGAGTTTCCAAACACTATCCTCTCTCACCAGGGCCACTCCAACATCCACTACCCTACCTTGTACCTCTTTTATTACCCCATCCATGTACAGATTGAACAACCATGGAGACATGACACATCCCTGTTTCAACCCAACTTTCAAAGAGAAAAATTCACTTAGTTCACCATCCACACGCACTGCAGCCTTCGCACCATCGTACATACTCTTCACAGCATTCAACAACTTCCCATCTACTCCATATATTCTTAACACTTTCCACAATCCTAGTCTATCCACCCTGTCATATGCTTTCTCCAAATCCATGAAAGCCGCATACAACTTCTTTCCCTTCTCTAGAAACTTTTCCACTAAAGATCTGAGAATGAATATCTGATCTACACAACCTCTTCCCTTCCTAAAGCCTCCTGTTCTTCTCCAACTAATTTCTCTGTTCTTCTCTAACTCTGTCAATAAGTATCCTACCATACACTTTTCCTATTATACTAAGAAGACAAATGCCCCTATGATTACCACACACTTCTTTTTCCCCTTTTCCTTTGTACAAGGGAATAATTATACCTGACTTCCAATCCTCTGGGACTCTACCTTCCTCCCAGGCCAATCTGCACATCTTCCACATCCATTCTACTACTATCTCTCCCCCATGCTTCAACATTTCACCACACACTCCATCAATTCCTGGGGCTTTCCCTGATTTAACTTTCTTCATTGCTTCCACAACTTCTATCCTACTGATTTCTTCCTGTCTTCTCACCTCCTCCTTCTCCCAGCCATTCCCCAGCCACTTATACTTGCATTACTTCCATCCTCCACGTTCAACAATTCCTTAAAGTGTTCTCTCCATCTGCTCACTTTTTCTCCCTTCTCCACTAGTAATCTACCATTTTTATCTTTCACTCCCCTGCTAACTTCACTTCCACCCTGTCTTACTCTTTTCACCTCTTTCCAGAACATTTTCTTACAGTCCCTCCACTTTACACTCAAATTCCTTCCAAATTCCTCATCCACTCTCTTCTTACTCTCTCTTACTAATCTTTTCACCTCTCTCTTCCTTTCTACATATAACTCTCTCTTCCACCTCTCAACTTCTTCCACGTCCCTATTTCTCATCCATTCATTGTATGCTTTCTTCTTTTGTGCCACAGCCCGTTTCACCTCTTCAGTCCACCACGCTGTTCCTTGCACCCCCTCCGTCTTCTTCCTTCCACACACCACATCACATGCTGCACATATTTCTTCTGTAAATATTCTACACACACCTTCCACGTCCCCCCATCTGCTCCAACTCATATTTGCCCAATCGTTCCTCCACTTCTCTCTTACTCTCTGCCTTGTTCTCATCCTCTTGTAACCTTTCCACTCTCCTTGCAACTACTCCTTCCTCTCGTCTTTCCCTTCTTCTATTCCTCCATCTTACTTGAACTTTAACTCTGGCCACCACCAAGTAGTGGTCAGAAAGTCCACTCCCCCAACCTCTATAAACTCTTGCATCCAATATACATCTTCGCATCCTTTCATCCACACACACATAATCAATCATTGCCTTCCTTTCACTCAATTCACCACCCACCCTTCTCATCACTCACATGTATACCTGTGGATCATTTTATGCCTGAAGAGGGTATTGGCTATCACCAACCCCCTCCCAGCACAAATGTCCACTAACGTACTCCCATTCTCATCTATCTCAGCAGGCACACCCCACTCACCAACTATTCCATCCACCTTCACATTCCCAACTTTACCATTCATATCACCAATCAAAAACACTCTATCATTCCTTCCAAACTTTTCCATGCATACTTCTACATTTGTCCAGAACTCTTCTCTCACTCTTCTAGCACGATCTTGCGTTGGCGCATACACACACACAATCGCCCACATTTGTATTCCAACTTTCAACTTTACCCACACAATCCTTGATCCAACTGATCCATACTGTCTCTATCACATATTTACTTGGTACATATAAATTCGTACCAAGTAAATAAATAAATACCGTTTATGAGTGGTGTGAAATAGTTGCCCTCCCATAGAACTCGTTTTCTTTGGTGCCAGCCTGTTAGAAAACCCAGTCAAGTAAGGAGGTACTGCTACCTGGATCGAGTATTTTAAACCTCAGGTGAGCGATTTCTCTATGAAATTTCAATGTTTCTCACCAAAAGCGGAGGTTTTAGTCAAAAAATAATTTTTCGAAAATACCTTGGGATTGGGGGGTGTCGGAGGTGCGAAACAGCTCGGGACGTGACGGGTTAACCTTAATATGCCATTAACCGTAAGTTTTAATAAAACGTTCTCATTTCGATTAACTGCAAAAATCTTAAATCTATCCAAAAATTCAAACACCGCGGGCTTGTTTCGCGCCACTAGCATTAGTTTACGGATGCTCTGCTAGTCACTAGAGCGATCCACCACCTCGGAAGATTTGGATGATGTGGGAGATTATGTGGAAATGACTGAATAAGGAAACAGAAAATATGAAAAAAACAATTATGTTTAAGACTTCATTTGTTCGAATTGCTTACAGTGAATAACGTAATTGTTTTGGTGATGGTTTATTTAAGTTTATTTGAGTGAAGATTTATTTAAGTTGACAGTTTCTATTACAGTTCCAAAAGTGCAGTTACATACGTAGTTACTACAATGTATGAAGTATTTTGGTGATGGCTGAGTGGCTTTTGGGGTGCTGGTGGTGGTGAGCTAGACGTCGCCAGAAATGGGTGATGGGTGAGCACAATACTGTCCCCTTGTATCCTACATATTATTACAGTATCGTTTATCCGAAAAAATCGATTAAAAGAAACTTTGAAAGTCCCATGATTTTCGGATAAAAGAGATTCCACTGTAACCCTGACTGTCCAAACTGCAAAAATTTACCAAACTGCTAAAGGCCTATATGTAAAATACAAATATATAACACACATGAGACAGCAGGCAAAAAGGTGAAATTATCGTACAAACCTCTTCGTTAAGTTCAGCATGTCTGGTAATTATAAGACCACGAAATCAGTACAAGTGCTCCCCACACTCTCTGTTCTTATTTCGGGGGCTTGCAATACCAGCTGGTGGCAATTACTGTCGTTTTCTAGTTGCCTGGTGGGATATGCAGGACACAGGATACACTATACTACTGTCAGGGAGAAATTAATTACGGAATACTGTACTTCTCTCCTGCCTGTGTTTACATCCTCCGCCCACTTAGCGCCAGTTCGCTAACTTCACTATCGTTAAACTTGCTAAAACCACTCAAATGTAACTAAGCAAGAAAAATCCAGAAAATCCCAAGAAAAATTATTAAATTTCCAGATTATCGCTATACTATACACAAACCTTAAAGTACCGATAAATTTCTTGTTCATGTATAAAACTGACCATAAATAAGATCTAGCAGCAAAAATGCTAACTCAGCATTAACTTTATTTAGTTATTGTTATTATTATTATTATTATTATTATTATTATAACATTTCTTTTGATAACACTGACGAAAAAACAACTGACAAGGAGCCCAAACTCACCCACCCGTTTATCAAGGAAACAAAAGGATTACTTCTTACGCTCAGTCTATGGGGTAATATCATTAATCTGCTAGCAATATTTCACTATGGACTGGCCAGGTACAAAAAAAAGTTCATACAAATACATTAATTAACCATATCACATTCCCAATAAACACAACGCACGTACGAAGTACAAAACGAAATTTTAATTCAACTTACGTAAGCACCTACGCTCATAAATACGTAATTTTGTTAGTACGAACATACGTAAAAGCTTACTAACTACGAACATACATACCAAGGTCTAGTGAGATACGTACAAGCTTATTTATTAACTACTCAGGTACATACAGTACATGCGTATTGTTACTAACGTACCCCATACTTATCCTTCCTTCTCACTTACTTTGGTGCTGGACGTGCGACTGCTTAAAATAATTCAGTCACGTGTTAAAGAGGTGGCACGTCAAACCGTGGCACTATCCTGGTACATCAATCCACTGCCATTAGCGAATTACAGTACTCAGCATCTCATCACAACGCATCGAATCCTCAGCTGTTAGCATCGCATCACATCCCCCCAGCTCTTAGCACCGCAACGTATGTTCAGCTGCCATTTTTCAGCACTATCGCGACAAGGTGAGACGTAAGTGAAGCATCGTAGGTTATTTCCTTTACTCATATAGCTAGCTCAAGTAATTTATCAAATATCGTTAGAATACTTGTAGTCATACGTACAGTACATGTAACTAATACATTTTTACTGTACATTGTTTAATTTTAGTGGATAATGAGGTATTTCGAGTTGCTGGTGAATGGCGTCACTGCTGCCCTGCCTCCCCTGCCCCAACCCTCTCATCTCCAAATTCAGTTAAAGAGACGTAAATATGGCGTCCGATGCTTGCGTCGGTACAAAACTCTCTTCACCCTCGATACTCCCAAGGAAAGATGGATCTGTGAGGCAACGGGACGAGATGGAAGGACCCTGATGCACTACTGGTTTAAGCATGTCCCACGAGTACCTCTGGCCATCGCTCGCTGTCACAAGATCCAGTTCAAGCTGAAGTTGGGCGCGGAAACTCTTAAGAAGCAAACCATCGTCGTAGGAAAGGATAGGCAACTCCAGAGCTCGCCAGGATCACTTGTTCACTATCAGATATTATATCTGTCAACCACAGAAATGCGTCCGAGAGTGACCAAGTGCCAGACCTGCAGCACTGACCCCAGCATGGCGGCGGGTCTCCCTCCATCGCGTACACCGAGATTTGCCACCTCTCGCTGGACTCCTTCCCGGGACATGAGCACCATCCCAGAAGAAACTTGATTGTGGCAGGAATTATACCGGGACTGGTTAATCTACAGCCAGACGCCGTATTCCCGTAAGGGGCGGCCAGAGGTGTTTTCTTGTCACGCTGGGTTGTTGTTGCCATGTATGCCCGGACAGCAGCCTAGCCCCGGGCCCCATTCTGGGTGGAGTTATAAGACAACTTGATATCAGAAGAAATTATATTTACATCTGTTTGAACATTTCATGGCACTAAAATTCAAACAGCCTCATAAGTTCAGTCAGGGATACATTTCAATTTTTTTTTTTTTTTTTTTTTAACAATAGCTACTGTAAAGTGGGTGAAATTACACTGGAACTTTATTAGTTAGTATTTCTAATATTAAGTACAAGCTAGCAAAAATATATGTCAAAATGGAGACAGAATGAAGGCTTACTGCAGTACTGTGTTAGCCTATACAGTAGTAGTAAATTCCACATACTGTAGTTGCTGTACATCAAGCTTTGGATATCTTTTGTTTTATTCTTAAGCCGAAAGACAAATTTTGGGTTGGTCCTCAATAGGGTACATTTGAGTTGAGGTATGGGGGAGTCAGTGTCTTTTAACACTCCCCTTTTTTTGTATATACAGTTTAGACCACTACTGATTGTGAATATTTCAGTCCTTTTGTAATTAATATTCAGCACTTTCTTTGTAGATATATAGTAAGTGCCAAAATTAAAATATAAGGCTTCATGTTTTGAACATAATTATTAATATATAATGAAAGTTTAGTGACAGCTTCAGAATGTACTGGCTTCAGGAAAAGGGAAGGAATAATTCACAATGTAACATCACGGAAATACTGTAAAACCAATGATATAAACAATAATAGAAGAGTTCTGTGTATACAGTACAGGGCTGGTGGTTCCTTACTGCCTACACTACCTGACTACAGTATGTGCTCAAACTCATTTTTATCTTATCCTACTAACACAACCTAAGGACAAGTGCTGTACTGTATGCAAACAGGTAATCCCTGCTAAGCTTAGGCCTGAGGGATGAGGGCTAGAGGATGTAACCCCTTCAGTATGAAAAGTCTTTCCTGAATTGAACTTTTTCTTTCAGTGCAAAAGAAAGAACTAAAGGCTATATCCTGCAAAGTTGTCCATCCATCCATCCATCATCCAATCCTGCATTGCCCCATGAGGAGCATAGGAGCCCGGGGCTAGGAAGTTGGTCTCGACATTTAAGATGAGAGTGACCAGCCTCACTCATCCCTGAGTGGCATTACATGAGCAATGTTCTTTCAAAAATACAAAAGAAAAAATCCAAATTCAAAATCTATTCATTTCAAGATGTCTGGACACTTTAAAAGACTGGGGGTCAAAGTTAGAGGAGATACAGGGTGAGGAAGATAATTCTGGTGTAAGCAAGAAGAAAATGGTTCATATTGAAGTAGTTCCCAACCCCCCTTCAGTCTGAGGGACCATTCCTACAGGAATGATGATGCAGTTTTATGTCATACAGTCCCCAGTATGGTGGCAGGGCCACTGCCCTTATTATGTGGACTGTTAAAATATTTATCACTTCACAATCAGGTGCCCTTCATAACAACCAATGACCCTTGGATGGAATCAAACATGTGACCTTTTGCTATACCCCATTAGACCATGGCCAACTGAATATATAAATACAGTGATAGATGGCAGTGGCGTAGCTGATGGGGGAGCTGTTTGAAACTGCCCCCTGGGCCCCCAATTAAGGGGGGGCCCCCAAAAGCCTTAAAAATTTATAAGTTTTATTATTAATATTTAAAAATATATATATTTATCATCCCGACAATCCCAGCTGAAATATGAGATAAGTTTTGAGAATCAGGGGGGCTAGGTTCTTTGCAGGGCCCCCCCTCCAGAAGGATGGCCCCGCAAAGAACCTAGCCCCCCGGGTCCCCAGATCTCTAGGTACGCCCCTGATAGATGGCAAATACAATCATGCTAGAAGGGCTAATAAAGAAATTGTACTCACTGGTGCTGGGATATGGCATTCCAATTATCCATTACCAGGCTGCCTCATAGCTCCAATATCACCAGAATGAAGGAGATTATACAACACTTGGGACTGTTTTTCTCTCCTCTGATGTCCCTCTCCTCTGATTTATGCCACCAAAAGTCACTGGGCAGTGGTGATGCAGTTTTATGCCATACACTCCCCTCCACAGGGGCTAGGGCAATGTGTTGATTTTTAAGACCTTGTTGATGTATTTAGCACTTTGCAACCAGACACCCTTCCTGACAACAACTTGTGGCCCTTGAGTAGTATCAAATTGTATCAGTCATAAATGCTTCAACGTGCCTGCATGTGTCATCCTTGGTCACCTAAAAGTGGCTGTCCTTGCAGCTTGATCTCTGGCAGCCTCCCTGTTCAGTCCCATATCCCTGAGGTCACGCAATTGTCAAAGGTCTTTTTCTATCTGCCTCTCACAACCCAACCCCTGGCTTTCACACTTCTTACCTTCTACACCCAATTGTCATCCTCCATCCTCTCCATTTGCACAGAGCATCTCAATCTACTCCTCCTCATCACAACATCAATACACTCCAGTCCCATCCTTCCTCCTAAACCATCTCAGTCTACCCCTTCTCATCACAACACCAATACACTCCAGTCCCATCCTTCCAAACCATCTCAATCTACCCCACCTCATCACAACACCAATACAATTAAGTCCCATCCTTCCTCCTAAACCATCTCAATCTACCCCTCCTCATCACAGCACCAATACACTCCAGTCCCATCCTTCCTCCCAAACCATCTCAATCTACCCCACCTCATCACAACACCAATACACTCCAGTCCCTTCCTTCCTCCCAAACCATCTCAATCTGTCTCTCCTCATCACAACACCAGTGCACTCCAGTCCCATCCTTCCTCCCAAACCATCTCAATCTGTCCTTCCTTACCACAACACCAATACACTCCAGTCACATCCTTCCTCCCAAACCATCTCAATCTACCCCTCCTCATTACAACACCAATACACTCCAGTCCCATCCTTCCTCCCAAACAATCTCAATCTACCCCACCTCATCACAACACCAGTACAGTCCCATCCTTCCTGCCAAACCACCTCAATCTACCCCTCCTCATCACAACACCAGTACACTCCAGTCCCATCCTTCCTCCCAAACCATCTCAATCTACCCCTTCTCATCACAACACCAATACACTCCTGTCCCATACTTCCTCGCAAACCATCTCAATCTACCCCTCCTCATCACAACACCAATACACTCCAGTCCCATCCTTCCTCCCAGACCATCTCAGTGTACCCCTCCTCATCACAACCCCAGTTCACTCCAGTCCCATCCTTCCTGCCAAACCATCTCAATCTACCCTTCCTCATCACAACACCAATACACTCCAGTCCCAGTCTTCCTGCCAAACCATCTCAGTCTACCCCTCCCCATCACAACACCAATACACTCCAGTCCCATCCTTCCTCCCAAACCATCTCAATCTACCCCTTCTTGTCATAGCACCAATACACTCCAGTCCCATCCTTCCTCCCAAACTATTTCAATCGACCCCTACTCATCACAACAGCAGTACACTCCAGTCCCATCCTTCCTCTCAAACTATCTCAATCTAACCATCCTCATCACAACCCCAATACACTCCAGTCTCATCCTTCCTGGCAAACCATCTCAATCTGCCCCTTCTCATCACAACACCAACACACTCCAATCCCATCCTTCCTCCCAAACTATCTCAATCTACCCCTCCTCATCACAACACCAATACACTCCAGTCCCATCCTTCCTCCCAAACTATCTCAATCTACCCATCCTCATCACAACACCAATACACTCCAGTTACATCCTTCCTCCCAAACCATCTCAATCTACCCCTCTTCATCACAACACCAATACACTCCAGTCCAATCCTTCCTCCCAAACCATCTCAATCTACCCCTCATCACAACACCAATACACTCCAGTCCCATCCTTTCTAAAAATCCCACACACACACACAAACCAGGGACACTAATGCATTGATTAAATTTAAAATATAGTCATGGTGGAGATGTTCGTAGAGTCATCCTACCTTCTTGTATGTAGTTATTGATGTTGGGACAGCTGGGCAGTTTGTTGACGTATGCGGTGCAAGCAACCTCTTAACTCCTACATCACAAGAAAGGGATTGTACTTGGGAACTCTCTCTCTCTCTCTCTCTCTCTCTCATTTGTTCCTAAATAAAACTAGGTTAGAACATTATTAACTCCTTCACTACAATGACACATTTTCTATTTTACTCCTGCAACTTTCTGATGGTGGTGGAGAGAAAGGCCTTCACCTGGTGGCACAGATATAATCAAGTGGTTCCACTGCCTGGTTATACAAACATTCCTCAGTTACATCCCTATCCCCTGAAAGGAAAATGGTGAGCTGCAGGAGGAGGGCAACTTCAGCCTACATTCCACCAACCTCTATTGGGGTAATCAGGGGGGAGTTGATGGACTTTGGCATAACCAGATAAGAGTTTCTCACATCAGGAGTATTATTTGCAACCCCAGGCTTGTCTGAAATGTAAACCCAGTGAACTGCAGGCGAAGTTCTCCTCCTCCTGCAGCTCACCATTCTCCTTCTGGGGGAGGGAAAAGTAATTCAGGCACTGGCATAACCAGGCAGTGGAGCCACCTATAAATTTCTGCCCCTGCATGAAGGCATCCCTCTCCAGTTCTGCTTGGCTGTTGAAAGCATATTAATGAGGTAATGGCAGGCGTTTACTGTGGGCAGATGGTTTGACATCTTTAGTCAGAGTTTTGTATTTATTTTCTTTGCTTTATTCCACTACTGAGAGAACTTTCAGAATGGAGGAGACTGATTCAGCCTTATATTAACCCATTCAGTAGAAGTTTCCCCTGAGCTGAATACAGTACAGTATAGTATTTGTCACTGCAAGGTTAAAAACATAGGTGACATTCAGGCAGAAGGACTTGAAATTTTGTGTGTGGGATCAGTATGTGGGTGATACTGGTACATGGGCTTCTTCTGCACCCAAGTCTCAAGGTTTCCTACACATGACCCCACCATCAGGCTACTGCTATTGGTTTGCCCATCTGATATGCCTCGTGAGAGACCTTTGAATGGATTTGGTCTGTGTACTGTGGGTGTGTCATTTGCCCTTGTTCTCTATCTGCCCCCCCTTCCTCCCTCCCCTTCCTTTTTTTTTTATATATGGGGTGATAAAATATGTGTAGTTGGCAAAACGGAAAATAGTATTATAGTTGTACGCTGTAGGTTAGATGATGTTAATGTTGGGGTTGAGTTTTTTGTTCTTTCAGTACTCTCACCTTACTTGTGGTGAGTGTGTACGGTATTTTCCGTCAGTTTAATGTCACCAATTCAGACATCAAAACAGCCACTATTCCACTGGACCCTCACTTAGCATAACTGTAAACTCTCTCTCTATAACCACATGCCTTAATCCTGTAGAAAGTGGCCATTATAACTCTCCTCCATGTCACCCTTTCCCCTAACATCTACAACCCTCCTCCCATCCTACACCACTGTCACTCATATACCTATGTACCTCATTCACAGTTTTCCCACCCCCAAATCTACCTCCACCTCACTCATACACCCTCTCCAAGTCAATCTCTCACTCAGTTCACTCCACATAGCCAGCCAGACCATCTCCAGGTTCACCTATCATTTTTAAGCGCACCCAAATCAGCATCACTATCCTCACAGACTTCTTTATCATTCTGTCTCTCCATGTAGGTACAGACATTCCACTTTTTTCCACTCCACTCTTTACTTGTGTCCATCCAGTCAAGTCCAAGCTTAACATCCATATGTCTGGGTGGGAACAAAACGCTGACATGGAGTAACTCCTTTAAGCTCACCTCCCTATTCCTTGTCACCACCATCTATGTACCTACAACTCTCATTCCCTGCAGAACCCTTTCCTCCTTTAAACTCCCATCAGTGTTCATTACACTGCATAGACGCTATATGCTCATGTTCTTAGTATCCTGACTCTTCTGCCTCAGTACTCACTCAGTGACCTCCCCCTTTTGAGGGATAGGGAGCTGAGGGAAGTTTGTATAATCAGGCAGTAGAGTTGCTGGTTATAACAATGCCATCTTGTGAGGCCATCCTTCTCTAGTACCATCGTACAGTACAGTGTATGTCGTGTTGTCCAACTTCATGCAGTATTTCAAATTAAATGTATGGAAATAGTACTTTTTTAAGGCACTGTACATGTCCTACTCAATATGGTGATACCTAATTTAGTTGTGACAATCCTCAGATCATTTTATTCAGCTAATGGACAATCTCATAAATGGGTTAGAAAGAGCTACACTATTGCTAACCAGGGTCTGGGAAAAACACCTTGGGGCTCAGTGCCAAGAGACAGTATGGGTCAGTGATACTTCACCTGTACTGTACTGATATCTTCTGCCCTCCAAGAAAAAAAAAAACATCTGATATTCTATTCTCAGTGTGAAAAGGTCATCAGACATGTTAGATGTAATTACAGTAATACAGAATATTTATTACATATTCATAAGCACCTGGTTTGGTCTCCAGGCCCTCACCTCAGCCCCAGACTTGGTGTTTTGGTGTCATTAACATGCTGTGCTTCCTGGCCCTGCTGCTACCCCATCCACAATGAAGGTACGGTATTTGTATTTTCTTGCAACATTATTAGCAAAGTTTCATTCAGCCTAGGATAGACCTCTCAAAACTGAAGTGGTTAATAGTAGTTTGAAATATCTTGCTGAGTAGCTGAGTCCATTTCCTGAGGCCTGGTAACTCTCCCCTGCACAAGAGATGACGCCACACATCACTGCATATGCCACCACTTGGGCACTGATATCCAGAGTTGATTTCATGTCTTACCAGTCACTAGTCATGTCCTACACCACTTGACCACTACCATCATTATATTTGTTACCTATTTTTCACCCAAATATTTTATGTTATGGAATATTCAGTGCACTCCCTTCTACAGTCAGTTTCTCTCTCTCTCTCTCTACTTCTTCATGCCTTTCCTCCCACTTTAGTCCTTTCTCTCCCCTCACATTCTATTTCTTTCTTTCTCCTGTCACTTCCCCTTTGTTCCTTTCCTCACAAGTGTCCTATTTCTTCCTGTTTGTTTCTCTTTTTCCCTCCTCCTTTTGTGCACAAGTTCCTTTCCTCCTTTACCTTTCTTCCGGTTCTTCATCCAGCTCTCTCTCTCTCCTCCTCATCTCTCTCATTCTTTCCTCATCCTTCTCCCACACTCATACTCTCAACGTTTATATCACAAAACAGCCACAAACCTTCATTAACCAAGTTCATAATCGTTCATACATGCACCAGTCTCTTACCCCATCTTCTGCATCTCAGTAAGGTTGACCAGAATAAAGAAAAATGGAAGAAAGCAAAAAGTCCAGTGAAGTTCTGTGTCTGTTTACATCAGCCCTGTTCATCTAGGTTTCAAGCTGCATTACTGTATCCACAAATATCCCTCTAAGTTTCCCATCTTCAGTCTGCCTGAAGGGGACATCATTCCTAAGTTCACTTTTGTGCCACACCAGTTACTTTCACAAATTCCTTCCATATAGCCAATCCATCTTAGCCTACCTACATGCATCCCCTTACTAATCCACTATCCTCTTAATTTTGCCCATAACTGTTCAGCAAAGTGGTACTGCATATCCATCTTCTATTTACTTAGCTATACCCAGACACCACAATCCCGTAAAGGGTGGCTGTTTATCTCCGAGATAGTTGTTTTATGGGGAGGGGCACTAACCCTCCACTAACCCACTTGACACAGGGAACACGTATGGGTTGGTTATATGGTTACCACCCAGCACTGTAAATGGTTTCCTGGCTTACAGGAAACCTTTAGGCTTGTTATTCAATGAAAAGCCACCTGAAAAGGAATGAAGAGTAATAAAAAGTGACAGGAAAGATGAGAGAAATAGGAAGAGAAGAGGGCAGACAGAAAAAGAATGATAAAGGTGAAGGAAGAAGTAAGCAATGCTACATCACGAGATTGGATATAGGAATATCCATCTTGCTACTCTGATTTCATTGCACTTGTATCTGAGAGTCTACACTATGTATCTGACCGAAGTTAATTATCAAAATGCAGTACGCTTCTAATATTAAATACAAGCATAATACCTCTAAGTTTCTCCATTGTCAGTAAGAGCAACTGTATTGTAAATTTCTCCCCCCAGTTTCTCTCACAATTGAGACAGCTGATGTTAATTCTCCCTCTCCACTTAATTCATCAAAGTACCATAATTTGTTGACATACTCCAAATGCACGACCTGTGTAATACTTTCTCTCCCAATATTGGTAAAATCAATTTCCTATGCATGCAACACACCAGTAACTGATTACATCTTTCAGCACACTTTTTACACTCTGCACCTCATTATGTATCCACCCACTACTAATGTAAGATGCATTTACAGTACCACCAACCCCTTTTTTGCATACAGGACACAGTCATTAATAACTCCTTCTTAAACACAACACAAGCTTGCCTACTCTCCACCACTGTAGTGTGTCCACCCAGCCAACACACACCATCACTCAACTTTTTGTTCAATGGTTCCCTCCTTGCAACCCATCATCATCAGATCATCTGCATACAACACCGGCCATGAATGTACAGCGTTATGTAGACAGTTTGTATTATCAGGAATGTTGTGCACATTTTCTTAATGAATGCTAATGGGTATACTGCTGGTATTCCATACAGTTAATAAGTGCTGTTATCTGAATTGTGGAAACTTTACTTTTTTCTTCCACTGACAGAACTCCACTTGTGGACAGGTCAGCCTTGTTCAACTAAATGTTACTATACACACCCATTGGTAAGGCAGTTTCCTCACACAGCTACTTCCAGGTTCAGGCCCCCTGACCCACAAACAGCCTAGCCACCATCAGGCAAGTTTAATGAAAATTTTGATTCTAAATTTAATGAATGTTAAAGTTACTGGTTCAAGTATCCTGTCAAATACTGTCAGTACAGGTAATGAACTGTTGAAAGTAGGTGATGAAATCTCCAAACTTTGGTCTACACTTGCCTTGCTGTCAGCCTGTTCTAGCCAGCACAATAGTTACAAATTTCATCCCTCATCAAAATTTTGATCTATTTCTTCCCCTCTTTGCATTTCTGTGCTGCCACTGTTACCCAAGACTGTTTATCTGATGCGTGTTCTGCATTTAATCTGGGCTGCCATGGAAATCACATGCTGCCTAGGGGCAAGATGTGAATAGTACCAATGATTCAAAATGTCACGATGCTTCAGTCATCCATTATGTATCTGCATGAAAATGATAGTTAAATGACTATTACCTAGATAATGAGGTGTCTGTCAGGCAGAATTGTTCCTTATAATGATATGCAAGAAAAGAGCCTCTGCACATGGTGGAGAAAACAGAGGGAAGTATGAGTACCAGCACTGTGGCTATGCAAATCACAGAGAAAGTGTCTGATAATACAGTACTGGTAGCGCATATGTAAATTTCATTAGCTTGTCAAAACAAACATTAGTGTTCTCATTAAGACTGCAACCTGAGGCACATATTTGAAAAAGATATCCATGAAAATGCACTTCAGGAAATCACATCATCCAAAATGCATTGAGGCAACATTATATTCAGCTCCACTACTAGCAGTTTTATGCATTTACTGGCAGTCCAGACTGTGACTGGATCTTCTCTCTGTTCCCTTATCTAGGCAGCTTTTCTCAACCCTCCCAGTTGTACCTCCCTTAACATTATCTTTTTTCATTCCACTTATATGTTCCAGGTTCTTTGTCAGGCTTCACATATCTCTTCATCCATCCATCATCCAATCCAATGTCGCCCCATGAGGAGCATTGGAACTCGAGGCTAGGCAGATTGGTCCTGACATTTAAAACGAGAGTGACCAGCCTCACTCATCCCAGAGTGGCATTACCTGAGCAATAAACCCTAACCACCCCTTGGATATAAACCTACACAGGCTCAATCCGAGTGGAGCTCCTCAATTACCCACTAACCACCAGGCCCCATAATTTAGTTACATGGTTACCACCCAGCATTGTAATTGGTTTCCTGGTGTACAGGAAACCATTTGGCTCATCACTCAGTGTACAGTTACCCACTGAGTGACATATAACTAAGTAAATATATGAAACATAAACTGTTTACATGCCGACCATTCAAGATGCATAAGAAGTTTACTCTTCATGATGCTACTCTGTTGGTGACACTATAGCTGTAATGTACACAGCTCATGCCGAATCAGTCCATCACAGTAAATGTTGTGCATACGCCAATTTTAATCTGTTATCAAGTCAATTTACTTCCATTTGTATGTAAAAAATATCACCAATCTGTTAAATTGTAAGAAATCTTAACATGTGGGGGAAAATATCAGAATGATGACAACTGCCTGGTGAAGTGGCCACTGTTTGCTGCTTCACAAAATGTATTCTGTGACAATCCATCTCACACCACTCTCAGTGTACCTACAGCCATATTCTTGTCAGTAAAAGAGATTGAAACTGTATAGTCTTGCCTCTTCCTTAGCAATGAAACTGTATAGTCTTGCCTCTTCCTTAGCAACATATTTTCCACCATACACCTTACAAGTAGTAGGAGTAATAGTCTAGTAACCCAGTGTCTGGCTGAGCAGATCCATCTACCACTAGCAACCAACCACTCCTGCAGGGCTGTCCCATGCAGTGAACTAATGTTCCCTTGTGACAGACGGCGACTCACCACAGCAAGGCGTGAGGAAGGCTGTAGGTTTGGTTCCTGGATACACGCTTTATGTGCGTCTCACCCATTTATCAGGGGCAACATAGTGGGCTTCACATCACCCCATTATTTAGTAATGTGGTTATCATCCAGTGTTGTAAATGATTTCCTGGGGTAAAGGAAACCTTTAGGCTTGTCAGTCAGTGCAGACTTACCTAAAGATAGCAATACCTCAAGTAAGTGGATGATGGACTCCCCCACCTACCACAATATGTTACGTATATCTGCTGTAACACATTATGCATCAGTAGCATAAAAAAAGATGTGTGTTGTGCAGATAACAATGCTGAGGAAGAGGCATCACAAAACCTCTAAAACCAACTAAAAATACATCCCCTGATACCACAAACCTTCTTCCAGTTCATGAAAACCATTGTAATCCCTTATACATTTGTGCCTGTGATGTATTCAGCAGTTGGCTGTTTACATGTCTTACCTACTGTACACCACTTCACTGGAAATGTGGGCACTATTGTAGGTACTGACATCATAACATCTATCAAAAAATATATATAACCCCAAACTGGACTGCTTGTGTTTTGATAAAAATGGCATAGTAAAACATGAAAATAAGAAAAATCACAAACTCAACTACTGTCTGTGTATTACCACGCAGCTTACAACTACAGAGAGGATAAGAAATCACAGCTTCTCTGAATACTTTTCTTTCTACAACTTTCTTTAAATCCAAGAAATACAGCTGAGATGGGTACAGACTTCTGTACATTGAAAAGTACAAATACACAGACTTTCACAGACTTCTTTGCTGGCTACATTCGCACTTTTTTTAGAATAATTCACAGACGCTGCTCAGAGCAGGACACACATCATCTTACTTTAGTTACTGTACACAACACTGGGAGTCCTAATGCATGGTAGGACTCAATATCACTGAGGTGGTCCGCTCAAGGGCCCGACTGAGACACTAGGGGCCCAGGGACCGGGGGGGACCCAAGGGGGTGCCACCACCCCCACCACACAGTTTGTACCACACCCGCTCACTCACCCCGCCCACTACTAAGATGAGGAGTTGGTTGCCGGGGCCTCAAGGGGTACCGGGGCAGGGGCTGGGGCCGCAGTTGGGGCCGGGGCCAGAGGTTCGCACTTTGGGGTGACGTCAGGACTGGGGGTCATCTGAGGTGGGGGGCCAGGAGGAGTGCTGGTTGGTTTCACTGAAAGAGACAGCTGCGGGGCGAAGATTGGCGCACTGGCATGGACTGGGGTGGGGAGAGAGACTGGGGTGGGAATGGGGGCTAGAGAAGGAGTGGGAGTCAGGACAGGGGATGGGATGGAATTGGTGGTGGAGGGGATTTTACCTTGACTGTGGGTTGTAGTGGTGGTGTTAGAGGTTGGAGTGAAGTTAGCAGGGGTGGTTGAGGCAGTCACAGATGGGAGAGTGTTGGTGGTGGCAAGAGGGTTTGAGGACACCTGGGTTGGGGAAGTGGTGGCAGGGGCAGGAGTGGACGCAGCAGGGGTGGGTGGGGCAGATGCTGGGGTAGTGGTGGTGGTGGTGGTTGTGGTGGTCGTGGTGGTGGTGCTGGGCTTGGTATCGCTGGCACTGGTGGCTGTGTCGTGGTTTGTGACGCCAGCCGCTGGCGATGGTTGACTACTTTGGGCATCTGGTTGTTGTGGCGATGACTTGGCGTTGAGAGTTTCATCTGGATTAGCTGATGGAGCAGTGACAGCCACTGTGGGGGCCTCAGTGGTGGCTGGTTGTGCTGTGGCTGCTGGTGTGTTGGCTGGAGGGGATGGGGATGGGGTCCGGGAGGGTGGGCTGTCAAACTGGACATGAGCCACATTGAACAGCACCTGTGACAGCTGAGAAGCCACATATGTGTCCAGAATCTGACTCATGACCAGCGTCAGAAGTCTGTTTTCAGTGCTGGAAATGACTCTTGCATTGGCTGGAACCCGAGAAAGATGCACCAGGGTGTTGGCTGAGCGTCGCACCATGTCAAGGCTGGTACCCATCAATTCTGGATTATCTTTAAGCGCACTCACACCTTGTACATTTGCCACATTCATAGCTGCAGCTTCGGCCTCCTCTATAAATGCCACAAGGAGGGAGACACAGCCATTCTGCATGGCTATGACTCGTGCAACGCCAGAGTCAGCAGCAGAGAAATAGTGGAGGAGATTGATGGAGAACTCCCTCAGTACTTGGTCCTCGCCTCGGCACATGAACCGGGTCAACTGGCCACATAGGTTGTCCAGGCGATTGAAGGGTGGGGTGGCCAGGACAAGGTCAGTGTTTTGGTCCAACACACACAGCTTCACCAGTGCTTCCAAGGCCAGCCGCTGAGGGGACAGGGCTGACTGGTGGGATGTGCCACCTGAAGGGAAGGGATCCTGTCCATATGAGGCTGGGCAGGTGGCCCAGTGGAGGAGGCCATTGAGGAGGGGCCGTGAGATTTCCTCTGGATAAACTGAGAGGTCGAGGTTGCCGGCCATGTTAGCCAAGGTGACCAGTGTGTTCTCATGCACGTGGTGGAGGTACGGCCACCACCAGTGTGTGTCCGGAGCCAGGGACGAGCACCAGTCACTCAAATCTGCCTCTTCGTCCCGGTCATAATGGGCAGTGGAGGGAGTGCGCTGAGGGTGTTCATGGTGGAGTAGTATGGTCTTCCCCAACAAGGCCAACAATGACGCAGACTTGCTCATAATATCCTCATTGCCTGGGATGAACGAGAGATTACGGATGACCGTCCCCACGCAGATCACACGCCGGGCCAGCCAGTCCTGTCCCTCCGTGGTGGTGCTGAGTGAGGCTTCGTCCGGACTCCACGACTCTTCCTCCAAGTCCTCGTGTGGCCGCTTGAAACCCGAACTTTCCCGGCGTGAGCCTGCACTCTCGCGCCGCTCTAGCCTGTCCTGCTGAGATGGGGGTGGGAGTAGAGGCAGGAGCTTCAGTGTTGCACCCTCTCCTTGCTCCTCCCTATCCTTCTTATCACTACTTGGTTCCCTTTTAACTGTCACTGCACTAACGTCCTGCATTTCAGTCTCCTTTTTCACCTCACACGGCACATCCTTAGTCTCTTTCACACTATTTTTATTGTCACTAGTGTCCTCAACAGGCTCTTTCTTTAATTTTTTAAATATTTCATCTAGTTTGCTCTTCCTCAAATTGTTTACTCTATTTACCCTTTGACTGAACAGTTTGTCAGATGACTCGTTATCTTTGGAGTTGTCGCACTTTTTAGATATAAGGTCCTCCATCTTCTTTTCCTTCATCTCGGCCAAGAGTTCCACTACCCGGTCCTTCTTCCGGGACTCCTCATTCACATCCCCCATTTCTACCACATTTTTCTTCTTGTCCTCTACCACATCCATCATTTCTGATTCCTTCTCCTCCTCCTCCTCCTCCTCCTCCTCCTCGTCCTCATCTTCTGGCTCCTTCTTCACCACCACATCATTAACATCCTCATCATCATAATCATCATCCTCTTCCTCCTCCTCCTCCTCCTCTTCTGACTCCTCCTCCTCTTTCACTTCCTCCAGCTTGGCAGTCCCTCCTACCCTACCATCCTTCCCCGGAATTAACCTCGTGAAGACCAGTGGTGGAACAGAACTTTGCATGTTGCAGATAATGTGGGCGGTACACTCCCCCCCACCCACAGACCACGTATCCACTCCAGAACTGAACCCCTCCCACTTGTCCCACTCCCTCACACCCTCGCGCAGAAACAGCTCTCCGTCACGTCGCACGAATTTCACACTCTTCCCAGTTTTCGTGATGAGGGTGAAGTCCGGGCCGCCCCTCAGGACCTCTTCCTTGTTGGCAGGGTCCGAGTCATCCAGCCGGCCAAGGTCAAGGTCCAGGGTCGGTGATGGGGGCGGTCGTAGGTACCACGGCCGGTCTGACAAGTCATGCTGTTCAGCCTGGTGGGATGAACATCTTGTTAGTCATGGATTTAAATAGTACTAGCAGTAGTGGTTGTATGAGTAGCAGCAGTTGCAACCCCAGCCTCATCTCAACTGCATGCTGAAGTTACCCTTCTGCAGACCAACATCCTTCTTTAAGAAGACAGGAAGTTGAGGGGCATTTGTGTAAATGGGCAGTGGAGCCACCAGGTTATATCAATGCCACCATGTAAAGGTGTCTTTCTCCAGCACTGTGTTGTGTGTTGACACTCAACCTCAGTCAGTCTGACTGAACAGTGGTGTCACTGACTGCTGATTAGCATATTTTACAAGCTGGGCACACATCACCTGTGATTCCACCCAACCCAGATCAAAACTAGTTGCTGAGGAGGGCTAGGTGATGTCCTTACCTAAGTCTAACTAGATGAACTCATTCATATTTTTTTAAGGAAATCTCTGATGGGTCGATGTCAGGAGAGGAGGCTTGTTGTGCAGCGTTATGATCGAGGTGTAGTATTGCCCTATGCGTGTTGTATGTAGGTGTTTCTTCACTGTTAAGTGTTGAAATGACTATAATTGAGATACTGTTGTAGGGGGTCTGATACTGTTTGTGTGGTGATTGTTGTATGTGCCTAGATGTGTTGTGTGTGTCTGTTATGTTATGACAGGGGTGTTGTGTCTGTGTGCCCCTAATATCTGACAGGAAGGACTTTAATTTCAGAGTGTGGGTGAGTTGAGGGAGTGGTTTTGGCGCAGCCAGTGGTGATGCATGGGACACTGTTCTGTATGTTTTGCTGGCAAGGGACTAGAGACACTACTGATCTAATGTACTGTTTGTAAAGGAAGGAGAGTGCTTCTTTTCGTTGCCCAAAGTCTGGCCCTGTAGCAGCCCAGTGTGCAATGATTCCCTTGGTAAACTGCCTCTTGATGTCTTGTACATGGTCCTTGATTATGTCACTCCAAGGATCTTAATGAAGAGAGTGTGGCATAGGTACTTTGTTAAGTGTGATGTGAGGGGAATACCTACATTCACGTGTACTGATGGAGAGGAGTGTGGTGGTAGATCTGGCTACAGTGATCGTCGAGGCTTAAGTAAAACGAGTGTATATAGAGCATGACAGATAGATACATAACCTGAGATAGACTGACAGACAGATAATTGTCTGGCCTGGCGGGATGAATACCTTATTAGTATGGGAGTCTTTGGTGACACAGGTAATCCTCACTCTACTGGTAACTTATTTCTTTCAAAATATGAAACCTCTGATACAACAAGTACTATATACTGAGGATAACTATACTGTACAGTTTTGACTCTAACTTGGTCGAGATTTTTGTCCTTCTGTGGCTTATATCATGCTGCTTAATTTCAAGGACAATACTACAACTCTACATCCTTTCCATTGGATCTATTCATGACAAGCATCACATTCTGTACTCAGTTTTTATTTATTGAGGCAAAGATGCACTTGACAGGTTGGTGATGACTGGCTGAATGCAACATGTCTGAATACCATTTACTAACCCAAATTTCCCACTCAGATATATGTTGTCAATTAATAATGCTAATGAGTAAAGAGATTATGAAGTGATGCTGCATTCAGCCAATCATCACCAACCTGTCAAGTGCATGACCTTAATTTAAAAAAAATGAGTACAGTAGTAATATATTCTTACAACTCAGCATTCATGATTGAGAGATGGCAATTTTAGACCATGTTAGAGTAAAACGAGTATACTGTGATTCACGGATTGCGATGAAACTTTATGCGATTGTGTTCACTGAGGGAGGACTTAGTGGCAATAATCACCACAAGAGACACAGACTTATATCAGTGGGTTACTGGATATGGACAACCAAAACATGGTGTTTGCGCCAGCCAGTTTCATATTAACCCCTCTGAGCTGCAAGGGACTGAGACTGGGCTAATCTTACTAGTGGGTAGCTACTGTAGGTAAAACAGGTATGACCATCTACAAAAACAGTAATAGTAGGCTGCAAAATAATGCTGATTTTGAGTGTGCAGTATATATATGGGATCATACAGAACAAGAGAGGAGGGAATGTTTAATCTTGGGAGGAGTTGTCTTATTTAGGGGACATGATATGTTCTGGGACTGAAGCTAGCTTGGTACCAAAAGCAAGGTGTAGTTTGAAGAAGTTTTGTGAGCTGTTGCCTCTCCTGACAATGAAAGGGCTATCCCGTGGCATGTTAGGAGTGTAATGTTGTACAATACTGAGACCTGGACGGTAAAAGAGGAGGATATTCATAGGCTCAAATGCACAGCGATGCAAATGATCAGATTCATGTGTAGTGCATCTTTGTATGTGAAGACTGGGAGTGGCTAGGACTGCAAATGAGAGAGATGAGAGGATGGACTGGACTTGAATGTATTAGTGTTTTGATGAGAAGGGGTAGAGTGAGATGGTTTAGGCACGTGACGCGGACAGAAGATGACAACTGGATGAAGATTGCAAGAGGTGTGAACACTGAGGGTAGAGTTGCAACAGCCAAACTGAAAAAGGCATGGGATAAGGTCACACAGCATGAGCACAAGGATAAAGCACTAAACAGAGGAGCTGCAAGAGATCGAGCAGCATGGAGAGCTGCCTTCAGTGACCAAGGCCATCACATGCAAGCATACTGGAACCTTGATAAACAAAACAAAGCAAAATGAAAACGAAACACACTCAGCTGACGGTAAAATCTTAGTCCTCATGGGTTAATGCCTGCCTCAATGAACTGGACCACTCCGATATTTTATTTTGGCTAGTATAACAAATTAAACAACTGAGGGAAAAATGCCAAAACCAATATCTATTAGGCTTTCAAAATATACAGCTTTACTTTAATCCTCTACTGAAAATCCAGTTTACTTACCCTCCTTTTGGTTCAAAAAGCTTTATGGTACTAAAATCCATTACTTTTTCTTCAGAAAGAAATTCAGCATGTGGGTAACCTGCTGGAAATATAAATACCTGTACTATTTTTAAATACGGGCACCAGTCTATAGGTGGGAGGGGGGAGCACTAATCCTGACCAGAAACGTTACCCATCAACTATATTCTAACGTAAAAATCCGAACAGGATATACTGTAATATGTGTGTGTGTGTGTGTGTGTATATATATATATATATATATATACATACATACAGCAAGCTTGCCCCCAACGCGTGGGTTTCGTTCCTAACGTGGCGCGTTCAGTGCGAAACCGCATAAGTTTTAACTACTCCTTATTTTGCTCCCTAGATCTCCTAATTGTGGTCTTTTGCTGTTATCTGCCATTGGTAATCAATATGAAGCACTTTAAGTGGTTAGAAGGTTTATTTAATGTTATAACTTACAAATACAGTACTGCACAGCATAACTTCAACATACAAATACCTAAACACAAGGCAACATTCCGATGCCGAAACCAATCGGCGTTGGAATGCTGCCTTGTGTTTACGTATTTGTATGTCGAAGTTTTGCTGTGCAGCACTGTATTTGTAAGTTATAACATTAAATAAACCTTCTAACCACTTAAAGTGCTTCATATTGATTACCAATGGCAGATGACAGCAAAATACCACGTTTAGGGAGTCTAGGGAGCAAAATGGTTTCAGGACTATTCGCTGTCAAGCCAGTTCACCGTCACAACAATAACAAGACAACATAGACTTTGATGGATCCCCCGGAAATATAGTTATTAAAGTATTGATTAATTAATAATAAGTATACTGTATTTATAAAAGTATTGATTAATTAATATAAGTATATTTATAGAATGACGGGGAATCATCCAGGGTGCAAATTGTCCTGACGGGGAATCGTCCATGTTTTGACATGGAATTGACATGATGGCGAATTGTCTTGGAACCCACCGATTGTGTGTAATCTATAAATCAGGTTAACTGGTTACAAGGCTTTATTTAATGCTTTAACTTTCTTTAAGTGCTTTACCTTACAAGTGCATACCAGAATGGTAAATATTTAACTTACAAATACAGTACTGTGGAAAAGCAGTACAGCAAATATTTAACAAACAAATAAAAAAGGTAACAATCTGATGCCTATCAGAAAACTGGTTATAAGACTTTATTTCTTGCTTGAACGTTATTTAATAATACACTAACTTGCACATAAACTTACCAGAACAATACTGTAAATATTTAACTTACAAATACAGCACTGAGGAAAAGCAGTACAGCGAATCACATCACGTGATCAAAACAAACCATGCGTGCTGAGCTGATGTTCGAGAATTTGGCCTTTCAAAGGCCTCTCGCGTAAATTTATAGTTTTCGTAATGGTTCTTCAATCTTACATTGTCTTATACGTATCCCAGCACTAACCGCGTATAACTGCGTGCGCGTTCGGCGAGAACGTGTTCGGGGCGAGTTTACTGTGTGTGTGTGTATATATATATATATATATATATTTGTCTTGACTTATTTCCCACCAAAAGATTGGGTGAGTTAGAATGGAGAAAGAGGGGAAGTACAACCATGAGAGAACTGTCAACTGCATACCTGGTGAAATGAGTCACGATCATCATTCACACCCAAACACCCCCTTCCAGTAGTCTGGCTAACAGATGCACAAAAAGGAAACATATTCTCTGAGGCATACTCCATGTATAGCACACAGGTGGTGGAGAGGGATGCTTTCATGTGGTGAAACTGACATAATTAGGAGGTCCAACTGCCTGGTTATACAAAGGTCCTTCAACTACTTCCCTGTCTCCCAAGAGGAGGATGGTGGACTGTATGAGGGGGTCAGCTTCACCCTGCAGTCCACTGGGTTCACACTGCAGATGAACTACTACTATTCATACACACAAACATATATTTCACTATGACTCACCCTAACACTCTTCCTAGCCTCCTGACACAAAACCTAACACCCAAACCCTACCACAAAACAACACAGCAACTAAGCACATATGGAAAACATTATCTCTTAAGGTATACTCCAGTTCTATGCACACAAACTCAAAAGAATACTTCATTATGACTAACTCTGACATTTTTCTAATAGCACAAACTCAACCAAGACACAATTTCTAAACTATACACCCTACCCAACACAAAGATCTACACATAATCACTAAGTTACACTGAATATCTAACACACAAACCCACACAAATTATTCCCCTGCCTCACCTTAACCCTTTTGTTTGCGCCAGTGGCCTCATCGTCACGGCCCAGCTCCAGCTCCGAGCAGATGTCGAACATGTTGATGAGGCCGCGACGTAGGTGCTCTATAAGGGCCTCCAGCAGCCCCGGCATGTGATGCAGCCCAAAGTAAACCACCGTCTGGTCGTCAAACAGCAGGATGTTTAGCACGTCCAGCGCCCACGTCACTTCCGCTGCTAGACCACACCTGTAGGCACAGAGGTAGTTTGTCATCATCAGCAGCAGCATTCTCACTGCCTATAATTCATCATCTGGATATACTGTCTTTACTTTAACTTGGCCTTCTCTCCATCATGAATGAAGAGCTGTAGTAACAAATTAACACTAGAATATGATGCCAGTCACAAAGATGTGCTATGTAAAAATGCAGAGCTGTACCATTGTCTTTATCTGCCACTTAGCTATATCAGTTGCAAAAGGAAGAAAATCTGGGCCAAGTTAAGGTAAAAAGAGTTACATATAGTAGATAAGAAGCTGCCATCAACCCTGGGAGATGCTATCAATGAGTCAACAGCACACAATCATCACTCAAGCAATGTCCAAGGTGAAAACAGTTACATATCTTATTGTACATCTCGGATTTCATTTTTCCCTCATTTCCCAGTACCCGTTGGGAAGCAATTAGCTGGTTTTGACAGCTGGTTTTGCTTTCAGTCCATAGAATACATCAGCTGTACCACGGCCACTATCAATATGGGGATCCCTTAAGATGAATCATGGAATCATTTTCATGTATGTATTATAATGATGATACAGTCTGCAGTTTCTGTGTCATGCATTCCCCTGTATGAGGCACTAGTGAATGACATGAAGCACATACAACAACTGATCTGAATGACATAAATAACAAGAACAGAACAGAACTGAATATCCCGAAGTAAGAGATCCAAATCCACTAATATGACAAAATTCATGCAGAGGGAGATATGCAATGTGAAGGAAAAACCGCCAAAGGATACTATATTGCCGCCGCTGCCTTACACCCCCCTGACATGGGCAAGCGGCTACTGGACAGGTTTGGGCCATGTTTTACTGGTCCTGAAAGACAACTGATTTAAGGGGTTGAGAAATGTCAAGCTGTCTCTAAACAAGTTATCTAGGACTGTGCTTAAAAAGATCACTAGCCAGTTTCTTTACAATACACATCCCCACAGAAGTGAACAAATATCAAAGATTGTTTTATTTTCCTATTCTGTCACTACTACATTCAGTCTAATTTAGATGAATTAGAGATGTTGAGAAATGAGTTACTCGAGAGGAGCATGTGGAGTCACACTGAGAGACAGACTGACAAATGAGGAAGTAAAGGAGCATCGTGGTATGGATGTGGATGTGATAGGAAGCGTTACGAGAAACATATTGAGGTGGTTTGGCCATGTGGAGAGGATGGAGAGTGAAGGACTGAAGAGGAGAGTGTATGTGAGTGAGGTGAAGGGACAGGAGAGGAAGGGGGAGGCCAGGATGAGATGGAGGGAGGGGAGAGGAAGGAGGAGGCCAGGATGAGATGGAGGGATGGAGTGGAGAGGTATATGAGAAAGGAGGGTGTGAACTGGGAGCAGGGCAGTGGAATGGCAGGGGACAGGGTGACATGGAGGTGACTTGTTTGTGGCCACCCCTAACAGGATTAAGGTGTTTGGCAACAGATAGACAGACAGAGATGTTGTGAGAAGAAGTGCATGATCAGGGATTTGGCACCCCTTTTTAATGTCACAGTGTTCATATTGACTCTATCGGATAAGTTTATGAGAAACTACAGAATATGGTGAAATTTTTGGCATATCAGATTAAGCCAGGAATCCAGGGGCTTGAATAATGAGTGAATGGAAGCGTGGCCCATTTGACTGGGCAAACTTGGGCTGTCTGGACATTGCTACTCCTCACCCTCCCCCTAGGGTGGGAAAGGAGGTCCAGATGATGATGATGACGATGATTAAAGAAGGTAAACACATATACAGTAATCCCTGTCATAACCGGACGTCCAATTCCCGGATATTTTGGGCCTGGGCCTTCGGAACCCAAAAATGGCCAAAAAACATAAAAAAGCAAAAAAAAAAAAAAATCTGACATTTTTCTCAAAAGTACTTTGGACTAGGAGCGCTGCGCCAAAAAGCTGTATTTTCGCATGCAGTAGACTGGCCCCCCCCCCTTCCTCCCCTCTTACAATGTTGTGCAGTGTTAAGAAATTAGAATTCAGAGTGCAAATGATTAAGTACAGAGTGCAAACTGGCGTGATGCAACTGGCATGGAGCAATTAAGAATAGAATGCGCAATGTTAAACAGTTATAATTCACAGTGCAAAGGATTAAGTCCAGCACAACACTGGATTACTGTATGTGCTTCAAGAGCATTTTCACCACTGCCAGAGCCTTAGAGGAGGCGGGTTAATCTCATGGACGTGTTGTAAGTACCCTGTACGCTGCTAAATATTATCCATACTCACTTCTAATTCCTCATTCTCTGATTCCTTTTCATTTATTTCATGTTGTCTGTCCCTTATTTGTGTGAATAGGGTCTTAAATAGGTGCTGTGCATGTCCGGTAGGGAGTTATGTAGGTGGTTTTCTGAGTTAGGCTGGGTTAGGGTTCATAAGTACCTGTCCAGGAGGCATTTTCCCAATTCCTGGACAAACCCAATTTCTGGACATGCCTTTGGCTCCATTACATCAGTTATTGGAGGGATTATTGTACAAGCAATTTTAGAACATCAACATTAGAATGTTTTTATTATAAAGCTACTGACCCTGTCCACTGCAAGCGTAAACATGTGGATGACATAAAGTACATTAAAGAAGAAACAATGACCTGAATAACATGATAGGATGCCGAATGATATGGCATGGGGGGGGGGGGAGTAAGAACATGAAGTACTTTAAAAATATATAGTATATAATGACAAGGGGGGGGAAAGATGGATATGAAGTAAATAAAAAGGACAAGATAGCAGTGACATGACAAACACAAGCAAGGACACAAAGTATGTAGGAGAAATGATGCAAGTAACATGACAAAGAAAAACAAGGATTGCATACACACACACACACACACACACACACACACACACACACACAAGTTACTTAAAATGAAGACTCACACAGTAAACACCAAATGATAAGATACATTATACAACTGCCTTGAGACATGACACAGCTGGAAGTGACTGACCTGAGTGACATGAGAAGCCTCCAGGGATCACAAGTCTGGAGGTCGGAACGGGTCATGCGTTTGCGCCGGGCCAGGACAGGCAGCACCGCCTCCACACTGTCCAAGGGGAACGGCTGCTTCCCAAACGGCCCGTACATCCCGCACTGGGGAGAGAGGCAGGTTAGGTTAGTGATCATCAGAGTTACTTAAAGCTATCTCTATCTATCTATTGCCAGACGCCTCAATCCCGTTTGGGGTGGCCACAAACAAATCGCCTCCAAGTCGCCCTGTCCCCCGCCATTTCACTGCTATCTGCCATTTTACCCCTTCAGTATGATGACATCTCTTCAACTGTACTGCTATCAACAGACTTGACCACATACGACACTTTTCGACTCATTTAGTTTCATTCATCTTGTTTATAAAGGCTCCAACATCCCTGCATGCATCAGTCTTAGTCACCTAATGACCAAGGCCAACTAGAGACACCACAGACAGCCTTCATTAACTCCTTCACTACTCAGTCGCTCTCCTAAACTTAATCAAATTGTTTAACCCCAGCTGGCCTGATCCCCCAGGTCACTGTTTTATAACCAGTGTAAAGTGTACCTCATATGATGTCTGCAGCTGAACAAGGGATGAAGGCACCAAGAACACAATATAAAATATCTCTTGGTTTTGAAGTAGTTAAAGTTGCTCATAGTTCTAAGTACAGTAATTTATTACAAAAACTATACTCACAGGTCATTTTGTTTTCCATATCTATCACTTTTACATTTAACTGTGCAGTGTTTGGCAGCTGCATGAGTGACGACAAACATACAATCAACAGCAGAAACGTGTTTCAAGTTCTGTACGATGTGAGCATGTGATCTGGTAACACTGTAAGGGAAGTGTTGATTGATGTGCTTCCAATAAGAATATATATTTAGTATTTACAGTATTTACTGGCTTCAAATAAATTTCTTGCACACGACACACCATAGCTATTTTATCTTAACTTGGCCTAGAGTTTTGTCATTTGGCAGCTGTTTTCACATAGCTCAGTGGCAAAATATGACAATGTTGTGGCTCTATATCCTTTTCACAGCACTTCTTCATGACTAGTACCATATTCTACCATTAGGCTCATGTTACAACTGAGGGATGGTAATTTTAGGCCAAGTTAGAGTAAAACAGGTATAACAGTCACACGGCATGCTGGGAAACTTGGACGCAAATTTCTGCTGTCGACTGCACATGTAATCTTATCCACCATCTGAGATTGGAAGTTAAAAAAGACCCCAACGCCCACCATAAACACCCCAACACCCACCCTAAAAACCACAACACTCACCCTAAATACCCCAACACCTCCCCTAAACACCCCAACACCCACCCTAGACCCCAACATCTACCTTAACCCCTACAAGCTGGGAAGCGGTATATGCCACAGCAAAATGGGAGGACAGGGATCGCCGGGTGACAAGAGGAGCCGTTAATGTATTCCCGCCATCGTGTGAACCAGCTGCCATTTGATCTCGGCACCAAAGGGTAGGGAGAGACGCCCGTCACCTCACACAAGCATACCTCAGAATTCTCAGTAACTATGTCTGGTGTAGAATGATAACTTCAGAAACTTCTTGCCCGATTCCATTCCTGCCCCACGAGGACCCCTTGCCTCATCCACCCCTGCCAAGCCTCTTTCCAAGGATACTAGGAAAGAGCTCAGTGATAGTGCCATAGAGCATGCCTTGGATGCCACTGTGTCTGGTTTATCTGGTACTGGAGAAGTTATTACATTGAGAGCAAAGCCAAAGTCAGGGCCACGCACACACGCACAAATACATCCTGTTTTGAGCGCCAAATTACTCATCTTCATGTCCTTACTCATCGACACACCTGTGGACAGTTTTATTCACGAGAATAAGAGTTGGTGAGTAATATGGTCTTTAATGTGTTTCCTTAACTACTATACTTTCCCACATATGAAGGTCTGAAAACAGGCCGGCATGTACGGATTAACCCCTTAAGACTGCAATTATTTCAGGCAGGGTACACCCCCCCAGCCACATTTCAGGGGTGTTTTGGCAACGAAGGGGAAATTGTGTTCTGGCTAAAGAAGAAGAATTTACACACCTGACAACGCAATCCACACCCCTGTAGGCCTAATGGTTAGTGCACAATCGCGCGTCAAAGTTCAAAAAGTTTATAATAGTTATTCCTCGAAAACAATCTAAAACGTGGAAATTTTGATAACTACCCATTTTTCTTCTTGAAACAGGTCATTTCAAAGCATTCTGCCACACCAACCATGAAAACAAGTGTATGTAGGTGTGGGGAGATTACTAGGCTGTAGGGAGATAAAGTAGGCTGTGGGAAGTAGGCCTATAGGTATGGGGGTTGGGGAAAAAAAAAAAAAAAAACTTTCTGCATGAAAAGAAAGCACTTCAGTGTGTTCTGTAACATCTTGGCGGCCTGGTACCTCTCGGGGGGTCTGTAGGGGGTGGGAGGGTAGTAAGGGACAAGGAGGGAGGGATGGGGTAGGGTTCAGGGGGACACAAGGCTAGCAGGGTGGGTGGCAAGGGACACAGGTGGTGGTGGGAGAGATGCAGGTGCGTGGAGGGGTGGGAGGGTGATGGGGGACAAGGAGGGAGTAGGGTAGAGGGTGGCAACGATGCAGCCCAGAGGGAGGGAGGAGTGCCCCCCCACCGCCCGGGTTGGTCCAGTCCCCCCTCCCGCCACCTCAGGGGTGAGTTCTCACTGGCCCGAAGCCATGTACGTCATAATCGGGGTGGAGGAAGCGCTCCACAGTTTTTTACAGGCCCCGCTCAATTGATGCTATGAGACTATTTGGCATAAAACTCTCATTGCATCGACTGATGCGATTAGGCATTAAGGGGTTAAAGACCCCAGTACCCACCTTAAATGCTGAAGGGGGAGGCACCAGGTAGTTCTTGTCCAGGTAGTTCTTGTTGGCACCAGGGGCCTGAGATCTGGGTCCTACATTCTGGGTGAAGGTTCCGCCTGACCAACTCCGGCTCTGAGGGTGACAGGCCACCAGTTTAGGCAAAGTACAGGTACATAAATGATTATGAAGCTCATCTCTTCAGTCATCATTGTAACCATCATCATTACCAATCATCACCATCATCAATCATCATCATCATCATCATCAATATTCATCACCATCATCCAAACCTTTCCCACCCCAAAGTGAGGTAGGGTCCAAAGAGCTAAAGAAAATGTGACAGCATGAGATACTAACCAAAGTTTGCCCAAATGAATGAGCCACACTCCCATTCACTCACCATTCAATATTTTTAGTACTGTATGGCAAATAATACCGTACTTCAGAATCAACTTCAGGACAGTCAGTTATACGTAAGTTGTGAATATGAACCCAATACTGAAGCTGCCATCATTCCACCGTCCACCTTTCTACTTTCCATGACACAGGAAGAGTTCAGGGACATCTGTACAAAAGGGCAACTCCATCACCTGGTTATAATAGTCCCTGTCGTTTCCCTTCCACCTTACTCACATACACCCTTGCAGTCAATCTCTCATTTTCCATTCTCTCCACATGTGCAAACAACAACAACATCAATAATAAATGCTGTAAACATGACACATCACTCTCCTAGTCAGTATCTCATTCTCCATTCTCTCCACATGAACTAACAATAACATCACCAATAAGACAATGCTGTAAACATCACACACATACACCCTTCTGGCCAGTCTCTCATTCTCTGTTCTCTCCACATGAACAAACATCACCAATAAAACAATGCTGTTTAGCCCCGGGCTCCTACACTCCTCACGGGGCATTTGGCTGGATGTAAACATGACACACATACACTCTCCTAGTCAGTCTCTCATTGTCCATTCATTCTACATGGATAAAGTATGATATAAACCTGCATCACACTCACTGCTCCTGGGTACGGTGGCTGAGATCCTGGGAATCGTGGCTGACTCCACTGGGCGGGTGGAGCGCCGGGCGGAACAGCGTCGTTGGGTCGGCTCCAAGGCTGTTGTGGCGGCTGACCCTGATTACTGTACCCACCAAACTGGTTGTTGCCGCACCACCCTGCAAGCACACAAGCAAGATTAAGCTGGTTCTTCTTCTTTTTTCTTTTCTTCCCCTTCCCCTTCCCCATCAGACTCATCTCAACATGAACCCAGCAAACTTTATGCTCAAATTTCCCTTCTGCAGTCAAACATCCTCCTCTCATGGGACAGGGAGGCTGCTGAAAGACATCTGTATAACTAAGCAGTGGAACCATCTGATTATCATGGTTCCATCCTGTCAAGGTGTCTCTCTCCACCATTGCAAATTAGGTCTGCACTGCTTAAGTGTATCAGTTATAATGACATTTATATTTTCCCACTGACAGACTTGACCAATGATTACACTCAACTTGGGAGAGAGACTCATGTGCAGAACACATTAAATAAGGGCGGACTGTGCTATACTGAATGAACCCCCTTCACGTGTGGTGGCCCCCCCACCTTTTTTTAATGTAAGGGAGAAGGAACCGAAAGCCAGAAGCCCGTACGATTATTCCCTCCAAGAAAAAACAAAAACATGACAACAGGGAGGCAAATCAATACCTGTCCTTTACCTGGATACACAAAAGGCACTTACAATCAGTTCCCGGCAGTAACTCCAATTCTGACCTGCAATGAGGACAGAGAGACTACAGAATCTTCCAAGTCCCTTGTTCTAACTTCAAAACAGAATCTTAGGTACAAGAGATGTTACCACAAGCTATGACTGTTTTCTGCTGCAAAGGAGGAAAAATGAAAACTCCTCCCTTGCCTCCTCCCTCCTGCAAAACTCACCTACACTATGTTAGGGAATTCATTGTAAATATGTTTTGACCACACTGATCTTTCAAGGGTAAGAGACCAATCAACATCCTTAGTAACACTGCACACAACAGAAACACACAGTAATCTCGAATCTGGCTCTCTTGTTAGTTTTCATTTTTTTCTTGGGTGGAACAATCTTGAGGGCTTCTGGCCTTTGGTTCCTTCTTCCTTGCATTAATAGAAAAAAAAAAATCCTACCATTATGTGACTTCATTACAGATGCCCAGCTCGAGTACGCCTTAGCATGAGAGGGGTGATGAAGGAAATGAAGGACTGGTTTTCATCATTTCTCTAAGTACCTTTTCACAGGTGATTCTAAATTTGTTTTTCAGAGGGGAAACACATATGACGATACCGTGCAAAGCTTATAGTACACTACAGGGGGACTTCATGACTTAGTTTGAAAGATTAACATATTTCCACTAACAACAACTTCATTTCTTATTAATATACTGGAATGGAATCTCTTACTCTTGTGTGCTAGATCTCTCTGTCTCTCTCTCTCTCTCTCTCACCATTCATACCTGCTGGCTGGTTCTTCTCAAAGTCTCGGTGTCGACGTGGTCCCGTGTACCCTGATGGGACGTTGGGTGGGGCGGGGCCAGGGCTGGGGGCTGACCCAGACTTCTGCCCCGGTGGGTACATGGTGCTGCCCTGGTAACCCTGCGGGGCGGAACGGGGCAGGGCAGGGCAGAGGGACAGAAAGAAAGGTAAAGTAAGAGAGAGGGTAAAGAATGAAAGGGTGGAATATGGAGTAAGATTAAAGTGGGTGGATAGGAGAAGGGGAGAAATGGAATGAAGGGTGTGGCAAGACAGAGGATAGAAGTGAACGGAGAGGGGGAAACAGAAGGGAATGTACGTGAAGAGCAGGGAGGAATAGGAAGGTAATGCAGAGGGGAGGGGAAATGAAGAGAGAGGGCAGGAAGGGAAGGGAAGGAAAATGATGAGAAAGAACAGGCAGGGAAGGGAAGGAAAATGAAGAGAAAGAACAGGCAGGGAAGGGAAGGAAAATGAAGAGAAAGAACAGGTAGGGAAGGGAAGGGAAATGAGAAGAAGGACATGGAAGGAAAAGGAAAACATGGGAGGGTAAGGAAAAAGATAGTAATGGTGGCACGGAAGAGATGGGAAGAGTGGGCATGAGAGGAAAGGAACAGAGAGAGCAAGAGGGAAGAGAATGAAAATAAATGAAGGTGGTGGGACAGTGAGGAATGGAAGGAGAGAAATGGAAGGACAAGAGGCATGGAAGGAGAAGAGGAGGAGGAACGGAGGAAGAGAAGAGGGAGGAAGAATGGAGGAAGAGAAGAGGGAGGAAGAATGAAGGGAGAGGAGAGAAATGGAAGGAGAGGAGAAGGAGGAAAAGGAATGGAGAAGCAAGGCAGGGTAGGGATGGAAGAAGAGACAAAAACATTAGCAATTACACACATCTCAAAAAACAACAATAAAATCAAATGTGCAAAAAAATCCATATGCAAAGACTAAAAATTCAAACTATGCAATTCAATTTAAATTCAAAGGTTCAAACATTAAAATAATCTTGTCATTCCCGATCATACAAAGTCTAAACGGTTTTCATACATACTTACACAATGCACATTTTCAGCAGATTATATATGTTCATGGCAACTTTGGATGTGTGTGTGTGTGTGTGGGTGTGTGTGTGTGGGTGTGGGTGTAAATACTGTAGGTGTATGTATATGTGTGTGCATAATGTATATCACTAACAGGATCTATGACTATATGTATTCCTAATTCTGGATATATATATAATTTTTAAAAAAGCATTTGCCACCTCCTTCAGTACAATGATATATTTTATTCGTCTTACTGTTATTATATGACTTTATTTAGCTATCATCATCATCATTATCATCAATCATCACCATCATCCTTGTCATCATCATCATCATCATCACATCATCTCTGTCGTCAGTTATCATCATCATCATAATCATTATGGTCATCATCATCATCATCATCATCATCATCATCATCATCATCACCATCATCCTGACTTCTTTTCTAGCCTAAGGATGGAATGAATTGGGGTCCACAAAGCAAGAAAAGCCTGGACGTAAGGAGAAACTAAATCAAACTCTACACAAATGAATGGGCCACACACTCATTCACCCTCCATTCAAGCCCCTGGAATCCTGACTCCACAGGCACAAACACCCACCTCTTGTAACTGAGCTACTAAAAGCAATGATCTTTGTTTGAGGGAGGGGGAGACTGAGGATGAGATGGGGGGATGGAGTGGAGAGGTATAAGAAAGAGGGGTGTGAGAGCTAGGGGTAGGGAGGCGTAATGGCGATTTGTTTGTGGCCACCCCTTACGAGATTAAGACGTCTGGCTATAGATAGACAGACAGAACTTTCAAGCTTTCTGGTTCCCTCCCATTTCTTCACCTCTCTTGAAGCTCTTGAAATGGAAAGCTCTATTTTGTTCTGTTTAATTTCATTTCGTTTATAAAGGCTCCAGCTTACTTACGTGTGTTGGCCTTGGTCACCTAATGGCAGCACTCCACACTGCTTGATCTCTGGCTGTGTCTTTATTCAGTCCCTTATCCCTGAGGTCACACTAAGATCTTGTCCCATCTCTCTCTCTCTCTCTCATCTTCCAAACTTTCAACATTATTATTTTTTTAGTGACAGGATCAACAGCAGTGGACTCAGCACTGTCCCCTGATGCACACCAACCCTGCCACAAACGACTTGCTTATCTCTCCCTCGTTCTCACACACATATTTGCCGCTCTGCACACTTTCACCGCCATCCCGACCAACCATACACCAACACACAAGCCTCCTCACAGCACCACGGCAGTACAAGGCACGGAGACTCACCCTTGAGCTCCCTGTGTGCACTGGAGAACCGTCCCATAGAGGAGATAATGCCCAAGACTTTTATCAACTTGCAGATGTTTGTTTTGTTTCGTTTATAAGGGCTCCAATATGCTTGTATGCGTCAGCCTTGGTCACCTAATGGCATCCCTCCATGCTCCTCCATCTCCGACAGCTTCCCTATTCAGTCCCTTATTCCTGAGGTCACACTCTAAGAACTCGTCCCAGGTCTTTTTTGGTCAGTCTCTTGCAACCCTACCCCCAACGTTCACACTTCTCATTTTCAGCACCCAAGTCTCATCCCCTATCCTCTCCACATGCACAAACCATATCATCACCAAAACATCTCAATCTACCTCTCCTCATCACCAAAACATCTCAATCCACCCCTCCTCATCACCAAACCCCTCAATTTACCCCTCCTCATCACCAGACCATCTCAATCTACCCTTCCTCATCACAGTCTATACACAGTTTTCAAAATTCAGCACCCTCCCTAATTGCAACGTTGCTTTCCACACGCATAAAATGACACAAGGGATGTTGCCAAAACCAGAGTGCCTTTCACTGGCATGCTTTGTTTAGACTTTCAAATATTCAAAACATTTTCTTGAACTTAAAAGAAAAAAAAAAATCATCAAAGTACATAGCAAGACTTAAATAATTCTAGTTTACCACAAAATAATAATAATAATAATAATAATAATAATAATAAAAGATAATTAATAATAATTAGATAATAATAATAATAGATAATAATAATAATAATAATAATAGTAATAACAAAAAAAATCATTGCTACTATAAGGAGATGGCAAGTGACTTTGAACAAACTACATCTCTTCATCCTCGCATCAAACACTATACCAGTTTAAAACAGCACACAAAACTATAATAATAAAAAAGTAATGATAAAAACATTAATAAATAAAACACACAATCACACAACTCCAAAAAAAAAAAAAAGGAAATGTTAATGATAAAGAATACTCTCTCTTGATAAAACAAAAAAATAATAATAACAATAATAATAATAATAATACAGAACAATAATTATTATTAAAATATTTGAAAAAGGAAGCTGTAAGTACACACCTGAAACTGACAAATATAGAATAACAAAAAATATAAATAATAATAATAATAATAATAACAACAATAACAATGAGTAATTATTGAAGTAGCAGCAGCAGTAATAATAACACTAATAAAATAAAAATAAATGATAAATAAAAAAAAACATACTTGATACATTGAGGTGGTACTCCTTGGGGGGTTGAGCAGCTGTTTTGCCAATTGAGAGTTGCCGTAGGTGGCGGCTCCGCTACTGCCCATCTACAACAATAACAACAAGACGCAACCCACTCAGTCACCACTCTACAAGCCAGGCAGTTACCTCTACCAGGGGACGGGTTGGTGTGTGTGTGTGTGTGTGTGTGTGTGTGTGTGTGTGTGTGTGTGTGTGTGTGTGTGTGTGTGTGTGTGGAAGGAGGGGCAGGGGGTGGGTGGCTAGGTGGAGTGGATGTGGTTAGATGGCCTGGTTAGTTGGTTAGGTAGGGTTAGATTGGGTGGGGAGGTTGCTAGGTGGGGTGACTGGGTGGTCAGGTGGGGTGGAGGTGTTAGGTGGGCTGGTTACATGGTTAGCTTAGATTACGTGGGGTGGCTACGAGGGTGGGTAGAAAACTCAGAAGTGAAGTTTGGGTAAGGTAAGGTAGAGTAGGGTGTAAGGGGGAGGTTAGGTAGGGTGAATGATTGTTAGGTGGGCTGGATAAATGGTTAGACAGGAAAATTAAAAAGGAAGTTGGGGTGGGATGGTGTAGGGAAGGGTAGGGTACGGCAGGGTCTGGGAGAGGGGTTAGGTACGGTGGATATAGTTGAGTAGGTTGGATAAATGGTTTGGAAGGGTGGTAGGTTAGGCTTTGCTGGGTTGGGTTGGGTCAGTGAAGGCAGGGAGATAAGATACTGATGAAATAGGTTAGGCTGGGTTAAGTAAGTTAGGGTAGGTTAGGTTGGGTTAGTGAAGGCAGGGAGATTACAAGCAGTTAGGTTAGGAGAGGACATGAGAAGGTTAGGCACGGTACATCCAGCAGGGATCGGTTAAAACACAAAGGTAAAGTTAGGTTAGGCTGGGTTGGGTAAGTAAATTTTATGACAGATTTGGCAAGCAGGTTGAGTTAGGGAAGACTTAGTTTGGTCAAGGTGAAGGGCGGTCAGGGAGAGAGTCAGCAGTTAGGAAGGTTACACAGGGTTAGGAGCAGGGAGGGTGAAGGTGGTTAGGAAGGGAGAACAGGGAGGGAGTGTGGACCATTAACTTCTCCATGCTAAATACAATCATATGCATTATACAAAAGACATTCCCAAGCTGAAGGGTCTAGGGAAGTTAGGAAGGTAGTTAAGAATGTGATTAGGTTAGAACGACTGGGAGATGTCAGACAGAGGGTTAGGTGGGTAGGTTAAGTTGGGATGAAGGGGGTCTAGGGTGCTTAGGTAGGAGGTTAGAAAGATGGTTAGGTTAAAGACTTTGATGAGAAGTTAGGAAGATGGTTGGGTAAGGGACTAGGCAGATTTGTTAGGCAGACAGTTAAGTAGGGGTGGGGGTAGCTTGGTATATGGTTGGGAGATTAGGCAGGCAGGAGATTAAGGTCACAGGAAAGGTTAAAGAAGTTGGGTATATCATAAGGTATGGGAAGCGGGTTAGGCAGGATGGGTTAGGCAGAACTTACCTAAGGTGAGGTTAGGAGGGGGTATTAACAAGGCCGGACAGGGAAGTTAGGAAGAGTGGTTTTATATGGTTAAGTGGGGAGGTTGGGCAGGAAGGGGGAGGTAGGTGGAAGGAAGAGGGTTTTCGTAGGTAAGTTAGGTAGGATGGATCAGGCAGGGGTGGAATAGGTTAGGCTGGGATAGAGGGTGTGTGTTGGAGGCAGGCAGTGCAGGCAGTTGTGGAAATGTAACATGGATTCTCTCTCTCTCTCTCTCTCTCTCTATCAAGACATTCTTATGTCAACTTTTCTTCTTATTTATCAATACATTAATCAAACTTTTCTCAGCACACATAAAAATCAGTATTCGGGTTTGTGGTGATTTTGTATGGGGGTGATATTAGCTGCCACCATGTTGTTTTAGGCTATTTATAAGACTGTATTTTCAACTATACCTGACATCACTAACAGTTAATTTCACTACCATCATCATCATCATCACAAACACCATTATCATCTTATCACCTATTCCCAACCTATATTCAAACTATTTTTTTTTCTTCCCTTACTTCCCTCATTCTACACATCCATTGCAATCTTCCATCTGCAATATGACTTGATGTGTATCATACAGCCACTCACCCAAGTCCAATAATCAATACAGTTACCAGTTACTTGGGTTACCCTTTCATGATAAAGACATGTCTGGTATTCTGTTTCTACAAATGAAGTAATGCCAGATCTCTCTCTCTCTCTCTTGCTTAGTGAGTCATATTAGCCATTTTTTTTTTCCCTTCTAAGTGAGACACTAGTCTGACTGTTGACATATCCACGGTCTTTCTTTCCAAAACTGCCGCTGTGTGTGTGTGTGTGTGTGTGTGTGTGTGTGTGTAACAAACAGAATGAGGAAACAGTTGGGTTTTACAGCATACAAGCTAAATACTCAAAGCAAAACAAGAAATTACAACAAAAACTGATATCAAAGTGGTCCTGCTAGAGAACCTACTTCAATGAAAAGACAAGTTTTATTATTCAACAGAGAGGTGTGAAGCAGGCAGGTCCAGTCCCCACACAAGACGTTACTCGAAATACAAGCAAACGTTGGCTCTCGTATAATCAGCACGAACCCTCATACGATCAGGAAAAAACTCACTCTCTTCCAGCAAATGCCAAATTATTATATTCCAAGTTAATTACATGACCTGAGAGTGTTCATACCGGTGCTTATAATACTCTCAAGGTCAGTACAACTCAAGAATGTGTGTCAGCTAAATGGTACTTCAAGTGAGAGAGGCTTCTGGTTTGCAATTTCAGGTCAAAATCACTAAAAAATATACCTGTATGTATATTTATCATTTCTGACTTAAATCTGTATTAATCAGTTGGCAAAAGGCTGTTAATTCATCAAATCTAATCCCAAAAACCTTTAACCACAATAATTTAAAAAGCCAATTAGTTGTCAAGTATTTCAACTGTATGAAGAGGATTCAGAAAAAAGATCCATGTTTTCTCAGAAGTTGCAATAGGCTTAGTGCTTGTGTGTGGACTAATCAAAATACTTGAGACATGTACATGAGGTGATGTCTTCAAATAGCCTACAAAATTAATGTTATTCACACATATACATTGGGAAAAGGAGAGGGCAAGCTTTGGAAATAAAGAAAATGGGGGTCAGGAAGCAAGCATTACTCATTAACAAATATACAACAATAGGATAAATACAAGAGCAAAAATACTTTGGTTAATGGCAAAACTTAATTACAGTCCAAATTATAAACTATGGGAAATGAGGTTAATGGCAAAAAATCAACATATACGATTAACCAGGGGTATTAACAAAGAGACAATGCAAGATACTGCAAGCAGGGTGTTAGACAGGGTCAACCCTTTCATTAGTAAGCTTGGCCTAGCTGCAAAAAAAACATCTATTTTATTTAAACCTTTTTATTATGATATCCTCTAGCCAAAAATAACAATAAAAAAATGAAAAATCAATAATGCTCTAACCCTTTTAGTGTGATATTCCCTCTTGTTTATTCTTGTTACCTTCTGACAAGACTCTCATATGGGACACCTTCTTGTGGTGGCACCAATATGGCTGAACAATTACCCTGCCTGGTTATACAATGTCCCTCAACTTCCTTTTCCCATCCCCCCAAAAGAAGATCAGTGGACTGCATGGAAAGGGACAACTTCAGCCAGCAGTCCACCAAGTTCATATTTAGGTGAGACTTGGGTTACACTACTACAACAATTTTCCATCCACAATAGACAGGAACACAACAACAATCAGTTTAAATAACTAAAGCGAGGCCTCACATAATGAAGGCATCAGCAGTAATCTCTCTTATCCCCTCCATTATTATTATTTATTTATTTATTTATTTATTTATTTTTCTGAAGCTTATACTGCCTTTTTTTTTTTTATACTGGCATTTTTTCCCCTTTTATTATACTGGCACTTTCTATATTACTCTTATCCATACACCTTGTAAGAAGTAACAGGGACCTAGATGTTTTCTATACATCCGCTACATCTCCAAACAATTATATTCCACTACAGTTCATCCATTTTAACTAAGTGGCAATTTCTATCCATAAGCAACTTATTTCACAAGGCTCAATGGCAGAAAATGACGATACTACAGCACAGCATTCTTACCGTGGAACTTCTTCGTGACTAGCATCATATTCTACCATTCAACAACTGCCACACCTCAACATTCAGGATGGAGATGGCAATTTTAGTCCATCCATCCATCATCCAATCCTACGTTGCCCCATGAGGAGAATAGGAGCCCAGGGCTAGGCGAGTTGATCCTGCCATTTAAGATGAGAGTGACCAGCCTCACTCATCCCTGAGTGGCAGTATGTGAGCAATAAACTCCAACCACCCTTTGGATATAAACCTTCACTGGCTCAATCCGATGAAGCGCCTTAATTACCCACTAAACCACCAGGCGGCATAATTTGGTTATATGGTTACCACCCAGCATTGTAAATGGTTTCCTGGTGTACAGGAAACCATTCAGCTTGTCATTCCGTGTTGAGTCACCCACATGTAGAAAGAAGAGGAAAGAATGAAGGACAGAAAGACAAAAGAGGGAGTGTAAAGTCACCGTAGGCAGAAGGACGTGGAAAGAATGAAGTAAAGACGGACAGAAGGGGAAGGAAGGAATGGAGGGAGGAGAGGAAAGGGCACACACCCACTACATCGAGTGAGTGGATGGTGAGCGCCCCCACCTACCACAATTTTTGACCTAGTTAAAATGAACAGACTATTGAGAAAGGTGGCTCAAAATGGAAAAATTATTAAATGTAGAAACTTCATCTCACACTGAAAGGGTTATAGCATTAAAAATAAAAATCACAGTTACATACCATACAGCTGCGTTAATGGCGTGCGCTAGTACTGTCAGCTCTAACGAAAGGGTTGAGGGAGGGGTGAGACTGATTACGGGGTGTGGGGGAACAACACTGAACGCCTCACCACAGACAACACCACACCTTCATCCTCACCACACACAAAGTACTAGGCAACTGAGACTATCGTCATAATCATCATCACAATCGCCATTATCATCATCATAATCATCTTTACTTACACCTTGTAAGATTTCAGAAGTGATGCTGATAAACTGGAGGAGACACAAAATTTTAAAGAAAACCTATCGATAAAGTTGCTTCTTTACATAAACATGCCTCCTCTTTTAATTCAGAAGCCAAGTGTAATTAGTTTAAACTCAAAATTAACCTGATATTCGTATAAGGTTTGGCTCTGATGTGGCCAGATTTTGCAGTCCACTGGGTTCATGTCCAGTTGAGTCTGGGGTCACAGTAACAAGAGGGGTGAAGAAATGTACAGTGTTTATCTATCTATCTATTGCCAGACACCTTAATCTCATAAGGGGTGGCCACAACAAATCACCTCCATGTCGCCCTGTCCCCTGCCATTTCACTGCCCTGTTCCCAGGTCACAATTCCCCCTCTGTATAGTGTGTCTGTCTATAATTCACCGGGTGACTAATAGCAATGAGCTGTTAGTCAGATCCGAAAAGTTTGTGTTGGAAATCCAGAACGAGCATATGATGAAACACGAGCCCAAACAACGCAAACATGGCACTTTCAACCATGCAGTGACCCTCGTCCCCACTGCAAAAGGTACAGGACTGCACTGAGAATTACCACACACCTCTTCCCCCTCCCTTATACCAAACCTATCTGTTATCACACTTCATTTTAAGAACAATATGTGTGTCTATATATGTGGTTGTCAATGTGTTGTTAAGCTTCCCTTTAAATGTTTGGTACTTTTAAAGCCAATTTTAGGAAAACTATGACAGGATTAAGAGGGCTATTAGCAGTGACACAAAGGGAAGTTACGACCCAATTCCTTTTTTTCCAAAGCCTTTGTTGTTTCTATAATCCAATCCATACATAACACAATGCCTGGCCGGACCTAACTCTAGCATTACATGTGAACACATCGTACATTTACTTTACTCGCCAACCCTCATGAACCAGGTACTTGGGTCACAAGTTACAGGAGCAACAAAAACTACAATTCTTTAACCCACAAAGGTGCAATGCCTGGGTGATACTTATGGTACCTGATAATTTTGCTTGCCTCACCATAAATTCATTTGGTATCCTCAACTAAATCCTTCACCCTCCTCATATGGTCTTACACACCCTTTCCCAGAAAAATCAGAGTGCTGGAGAGCCAGGAGAAAGACAGTATAACAAGTACAAACATACTTCATAAGTGAAATTTCTACATTCATAAAATGCCAGAGTTTTTGTGCTTAACACATGAAAACCCACAATAGGGTCAACAGTCTATATAATTATCATGTGTACAAAAATTTTCCATGGATTAATGAGGATGATATTGTTTTAATTAGTCCTACGTTTTTACCATCAAAAAGGACTGAACCCAGTATCATGAAATCAGCCATCCACACCTGGATGAGAAAGAAAAAACCTGATATGTAACTGATCTCAGTTGCCATCAGTGCCGTGTGTGTGTGTGTGTGTGTGTGCGCGTGTGCGTGGGTGTGGTGGTGCCGAGAGCCTTGTTGACACTCCTGCGGGGCCGAACAAGGGAACCAGCAGCATCCTACTCACCGGGTACTGGTCCTGCTGATACCCGGGCTGCCCTGGGGGGTATGCGGGGCGCTGGTAACTGCCCGGCTGTTGGTAGTTGGCCTGGTAGCTGCCCTGGTGGTTGGGGGGTCCCGGCGGGTACCCACGGCCGTCGGGAGGAGGGTAGCTAGAGTTGGGGTAGCCGCCCTGGCCGTACCCACCCTGCATACCCTGGTAGTACTGCCCACCCTGGTACCCTTGGTAGCCTGAAGGCATTTTCAATTGTTCACCATCATCAATGCTAAACAACATACACAATTTAAACATTATAGACAATGCTCACTGCACAGTACATTATAATTATGTAATGGGCATTATGAAGAACAGTATCTATTATGTTTATAAATAAAATACAGACTCTGAAATGCACAAAATAATGAATTGAAAGTTCACATTATATTAATTAACTGCATGCAAAATAATCTGTCAACAATAAACATTACTTGAAACAACTGGTGAAATATAACAAGCTTTTGTTAAAAGTATAAAAAAATATTACATTGAAACTTAAAAGCTTTCAAAGACAAGTGTAATTTTAATTTTTCTATAAATTTATGCAATTCAACTTAATACTAATGTAACAGAAAAAGATAATTTACTATGTAATTTCCAAAATAAAAAGATGATTATTTAAACTGCACTGGTAACTAAATATACCAAAAGGCCTTCAACAATACTAAAGTATCTGAAGAATGATCAAGATATGTCTTAAAAATAAAAACAAAAATGAGGGAGCTACAAGTCACATTCTCTTTACAAAACAGACAAAATATAAAATAAAAAATTTCCAGAATATGAAAACTGAAAATAGTCAAACATTCTAGGCATAACAGACTTCCAAATTCTAAGAAGAAAAACGGATTTGAAATTCTGAGGAGGAATAAGTTGTTTCTGTTGTTGGTCGACCCGGGACTGTCTGACTGAGAAGACCCGTTGACTACAGGTACACAACTGCCTCTTTGGGGTTGTCCCACAGGTTCCCTGCAGTGTTGCTGTGTCTGCATCTTAGTGTGGCATGTGCTGTGCTATGCTTTATTGTGTGTGTTAGGCCCTGTGGCTGTATTTTATAAGTGGGGTACATGTTGTCTGTGATTCCACCCAACCCAAATCTAAGCTGGTGGCTGAGGAGGGCTGGGTGATGTCCTGATCTAAGCCAAGCTAAGTGAACTCCATCATCTCTATTTAAGGACACCTCTGATGGTTGGATGTCAGAAGGGGAGCTTATATTACAGGGCTTGTATTAGGTCACAATCAAGGTGTTACTAACAGTACATATTCCTTGATAAAAACTTTTCATACACTTTATTTCAGTTCTAAAACCTGGCGTCCCAGCAGCTGGTTTGTACGAGTTTACCCAACAGACCTGGAAAACCCCACCAATCCCCCCAAATCCTTCACTAGGGTAATATCTTTACTCTTTTCACCAAGCAACTACTAAACTATCTTAATACATAACCTATATTGTATGGTTTAAATCATACTGTTTATAAAGGTTCCTACATGCTTATTTGTGTCAGCCTTGGTCACCTAATGGCAGCTCTCCACACTGCTTGGTCTCTGGCAGCCTCCCTACTCAGTCCCCTACCTCTGAGGTCACACTCAATGACCTTGTTCCTGGTCTTTTTCGGTCTACCTCTAGCAACCCTATCCCCAACATTCACATATCTCACTTTCTGCACCCAACTGTCGTCCTCCATCCTCTCCACATCCCCAGACCATTTGCCCCTCCTCATCACAGCACCAATATACTCCAGACCCATCACTCCTCTCAACTCTTCCATCGTAAACCTAACCACCCCAGGCCTTGCATTCACGGACACTACTACGTATCCAACTACTCACTCTCATTTCTGTACATCTGATCCTACAAGTATCCTCCTCCTTTACTGCCCAAGTCTCACTACCATACAGCATTACACTCCATACAAAGACCCCTTACCACAGAGGGAGAGCCCTCTCAATGTCAGAGAGACAACAGCTCCCTGAACTTCCTCCAGCTATTCCTTACCCCAGCCACAAAGCAAGCTCCAGCACATTACAAATCCCTCAAATGATAAAATTCTTCCACACACTCAAGAGACTCACCATCAAAATAAATCTTTCCATGCCTGATAATTTCCACATGCTCTCCATGACACACCGCACATACAAAATCAGCATTACCTCACAGCATACCTCTAATACCACTACATCTCTTATGCACCCAATTTTCACAATTACTGCACAAGATGGAGTTACTTCCCACGCCCTTGTGGCAAACCACACATGGCCACTCTCCCTCTGCTTTGACAGCACCACCACCAGCCCTAGATATCATCACTTTTGTATTATCCACATTTTCTCTCAAACCCTTGTGCCCCATTCCATCTCTCCACTTAATAAATTTTCCCTCTGCCTCCCTTTCATTCTCTGCAATCAACACCAAGTCATCAGCATACAACATCTCCCATGGGTGTCCATTTCTGAAGTCATGTGAGAGAGTTTCAAGTACCATGACAAACAACAAGGGGCTCAAGACTGACCCCTGATGCACACCAACATTCACGGAAAACTCATCACTCAAATCTCTCTTCACTCTCACCTGGGTGCGAGCACCCACATACATAGCCATAAGCACCCTAACCAGCCACTCCTCCATCCCAAGCTTTCTCATTGCCCACTTCACCACCTCTCTAGGGACTCTGTCAAAGACCTTCTCCAAATCAACAAAAACAAAGTATAGATCCCTTTTCTTTCCTATATATTTTTCCTGAAGCTGCTGAACAATGAATATGGCATCAGTGGTCCCTTTGCCTGGCATAAACCCAAATGAAAAAGGGGGGAAAAAAAAAAAAAACTCCACTGATGCTTCTGTGAGATAAAGGGAGGAACAGGGAATGAAGAGATATCAGGGAAGGGAGGGATCACTCTTAACTTGGACAAAGTACTCCCGCAGTAGTTTGAACAATAATACCAATACAAAAGATGCAAGGAATTAATGTAAATTATTCAAAGAGCATCAGTAACTACATAAATAAAGTCTCCTACACTACGGTTCCCATCCCAAGGCACTTCATACAATGGGGTGGGAGGGTTAGGGCAGGGTATTATGAAGTAACCCTATACGCGTAACTGATAAGGTGGGATAACGTAGTGGGTTGGTGAAGTAAGTCCATTAATATATGTCAGTCTTTGAAAATTGCTATTGTAAACGTCAGCCTCTTTGTATTTCCAAATACTGTATTTAACTTATTTATCAACCCTTTCCACACATTGATGTCTTTCCTACCTCATTCTCAAGACCTCCAGATTATTTTCTTGATGACTTTCTGAACTGCCAAGCTTATACCTGAATGCCAGTAATCTCTTCGCTACCAGACACATCTCCTTCCATCACCACCATCATCATCATCATACCCAAAACTAACACAAAATTATCTAAAGCAGCAAAGAATTCAGTATAAAAATGCCATCTCAGTGATGAACAAATTTTCACAGTGTTCCCTTCTTGCGGAAAGCATAAGCAAATATTCATGGGAAAATCAACTTAATTTCACAATTAATGTATGACACCCACACAAAGGCAGCTTAACAATTTCAATTAATTTCAGTGTAAAGTGCTTGAAATGAACTCTGTCTGCCATTATGGATGTTCATCTAATATAAATGCCAATACTCTTACTATATACTATATACAGTATAAAACTGTGTATACTTTTTATGACCTATCTACAGTATCTATCAGTCTATCTGACTATCTATCTATCATCCAATCCTTTATTAATGCAAAGGGAGCAGTGGGGCCCAGGGTTTGGCAACTTAGTTCGACATATAAGGCATGACAGACCAGTCACATAACCATGAGTGGCAAAATGTCAGCAACGAACCTAAACATAATGCCTTACAGGAACAAACAACTGGTAACTTTTGCCTTAAACTATTGAACTAATTACTGAACCTCATAAATATTCCACCAAACTAATTCAACTGGTGGTAGGTGGTGGCAACCATAATCCACTCACTTGTAGCACTGCCTACTTCTTCCTTCACCTTTATCATTCTTTTTCTGTGTCTGTCCTGCTCTCTTCCAATTTCTCCCATCTTTCCTTTAACTTTCTTTTACTCCTTTTCTTTTCATATGGCTTCACATTATGCGACAAGCCTAATGGCTTCCTGTAAGCCAGGAAACCATTTACAACATTGGGTGATAACCATATAACCAACCTATACATGTTCCTAAGTGTCAACGAGTGGGTTGACGGAGGGTTAGTGTCCCTCCCCATAAAACAACTAACTCAAAGACAAATGACGCAATTCAAACTTCTCATCAAGCCAACACACTACCCAAAACCTTCCTGACAGCTAAAGCAAGGCAAGACAATAGAAACCACAAATTTAAAATCAGAATGCAAACCATGCAAAAACAAAACCTGAAACATATACGGTACAGTGTAAAATGAAAATTAAATAGCTAACCAAGTACTGGAACAAAAGGGATGACAAAAACCAGGTAGGTACAAAAAAAAGTGCATGATGGAATATTTTACACTCTGATGCTTCATTGGTGTATTCTTTGTGTTTCAATTAATATCAGTTTTAGCTTTTTGATAAACTTTGCCAGTTCAGTAAAAAAGTCCATTGTTCAGAATACCTAATACAGTATATAACAACAGACATCCTGTATCTCTTGTTAAATTACTGGCAGTTAACAATGATCTCTGTTACTGATATATAAATGTTTTGAAATATTTGCACGAAAAAACAAGAGATGATGGCAAATCCTACTTTACTGTACTAAGCATGTCCAGAACACATAACACTTGACTGACAACCAACCAGTGCTTTATAATTACACGGTTAAGTCAACAAAATCACTCAAATTTTTCACAGAATCCTTTCTTTTGACCATAAAAAGCATCCAAGTAGCAATATACCCCCATGAATGCACTCAGCAAGGCTCAGGAAAAGAGAGGGAGGCAAGGGAGGGAGGGATGGGGTACTAGCACGGCACATGGGGTCTTACCCGGCCCGCGACTATACGAGTTAGGGCAAGAGCGTGGGTAATCGTCAAAAGGGTTAGACAGGCTCACGTTTTCCCCGTTGCCTATGGGACCTGTGATGACAAGAGTATCTGCCTGTCACAATCTGGCTTCTCTTTCTCCTTTACTTTTCTCCCAATAAATGTACTGTTAATGCTAAGTTAATTTTGCTCAACATAAATCTTCCAAATTTACCCTGCCATCTCTGACTTCCTTCATTTAAACTGTATTTAAAGTAAGCTGAAGTACATGTATAGCTAAATGTAACTTATTCTTTAGGGTAAATACACTTAACTTATCCTACATACTGTATATTCTACTGTTAAATATTAAATCAAGAAAGTTTCTACGGTCAGCCCACACTGACACATAAGACTGACAATTTCCCTATACTGTACAAAGTTAATCAATACATACGAGTACATATAGTTTCCAAAAAATATACGGATTACCAGCTTCCAATCATCATACCAATCTTAAAATATACAGCAGTTCCAATAATCTTAGAAATTTCTGCCTACAATCATACAGGCTTCTTAAAAGTCCCATGGGCACAGGGACAAGCTGACACGGTGCAAAATAATCATTAAATAAATACACAACTATCATATTAAGCTTGGGTGTGGATGTTAGCCAAAGCAAAATACAGTATATCTAGTTATCCTGTCCTATTTTAAATGAAAAATTCCACAAAACCAAGTTAACCACAGCTTGTAAACAGAAAAAATAAGGTCTTGAATGCAGAAGCTGACATGCTATGGGGGAAGCTAGGTGCATTTCAGGGGCAAAATTCAGCCTATGATTCCACCGCGTCTACTTCACACTTAGGGTATGTTTGTCATTCTCCTCCCTGATCCATCATATCAAAGAGAATCATCTATGGGCGAAGAAACATACCCTGCCTCTCTCTGCTTAGGGATATTGGCCTATCAAAGGGAAAAGCAGTTATGGCCAGGGAAACATTCCAAGCCTCTCTGAACTTTATATTTGTCTGTAGAAGAAAGTGAGAAGCAGAAGAGCTGAAATATTAAGCAAACTTTTGTCCCCATCTATTTATATGACAATCTTGGGTCCTGGGAATGTCATCTGTCACAACACCTGTACAGTATTAGATCTGAGACAAGCCTTTCAGTGCAATGCAGCTATATTATTATTATTATTATTATTATTATTATTATTATTATTGTTATTATTTTTAGTAGTTATTAGTATTAGTATTCAATTATCATTATACTGTTATCATTATAATCAGGGATGGATTTAGGGGGGCATATGGGATGTAGGCCCACTCAATTTTCAACAGACCAACAATCCATTATATCAAAAAACAATGTTATCTACCAAAATATATGCAATAAGTATCTTACTACACTTGTATTTGTCTGTATTACCGCATTCCTATGTTAAACAAGGAAAAGAATAGTACGCTTTGATTTCTGCTTGCTTAACTGCATTGTGATAATTCTGCTGGGAATCATGTCCCCTCCCTTTTTTGAATTAATGGGTCTGGCCTTGATCACTGCCAGATATGTTTACACAGTTCTGAAGTACTTTCTGAACCATCAATATCCTCTTTTAACCTGTATTACATCCACTGGCAGCAGCAAGAAAAAAAAAAAAAAAATGCAGTGCTCAAGTTCATAAAAATTATATATGTAAGTGCCAAATATTTAAAACAATATGTAAACGCTATGAGCTGCAGCACCCACCATCTTCCCTTTCCACTCTTTTTTATTAGTCAAACTCAGCTATAACCCCTAGACAAGAAAAAGAAATTACTTTGTTGTTGTTGTACGATCCTGATTTGTCTCGATAAGCAGACCTGTCAAGCACATGTAACTACTTCTGTGGAGATGCCCTACTGGTGAAAATACGTATATCATTTAGTGATCTGGTGCACCCTTATGACAGACAGCATCTCACCAGGGTCAGACCAATCAAACAGTGCAATTCTATCTCCCTTCATCCAATCCATTTCTTACATCAACAGTAATCTATCTATATAATGGACACCCACAAAAACACCCAAAAAATCATTCTCACATCACCATCATCATCATTACTGAAAAAACTGAATTTGAACATTGACACTGCCATCAAAGCCATTTTCCTATATGCACTATTTCCAATACCTGCAAGGTAAAATGAAGCAAGTGTCAAGCTTTTATGTATGTCTTCAGACAAACATAATATGCCCGGCTATTCTGTTTCATATCATGTTAACTGTGACATTTTAAAACATATTCTAACTAACCCATCACATTTTATTATCAAATCAAGTTAAGACAATTACCAACCCAAACCTAATCTAACCAGCTAGCGTGACAAGGTTAAGGTAATGACAGTGTACAAACCTGCAGTAGCTTGTGATGGTGGTCGCTGTGGCATGTGTCCAGGGTACTCTGATGATGGTGGGTACTGGGGGTAGGGGCCAGGCACCCCCCCAGGGCCGCCCCCAACATGTGGCCCGTTGGAGAAGCCATCCATCGAGCTGCTGTTGGACCCGGCCGCAGGGAACGAGTCCTGAGAGTTGGACGATCCTGCGAGAGAAACAACTGGTTAGTTGCATTGACCTTGATCAATGGTAAGGGTAACAGTCAATCCTTTAATACCCAATAAGTGACGACAATAACAGCAACAGCCAAGCTAATGTTGCCCCTTGCTTTGCTACTATATTCAATAACATTTAGGAGTATGTGACTGGCCTATGCCCTTTAATGGCACCACACTAATGTTTCAGTGGCACATTAATATCTGTATAATTGGCATTCCTATACTGCCAGACCACCATATGTACTTCTCACAAGAAGAAGAATCATCTACATCACCACTCTCACCTAATTCCCCTGTTATTGAAAGAGATACTCCATCCCTCACTGTGACAACACATCTCCTTCACTATCCTCAATTCACATATATGATCAATTCCGTCAAGATCTTTTCCTTTACTGCCCATATTTCATTACCACACATCATTACACTGGATACACACACAAAGCATGAAGTGTCTCTTTCATATATACTATACAGAGTGGGTCCTATCACTGCCAGTACATGTAACAGCTCTTTAACTTCTTCCAACTACTTCTGACTGTAGCAACTGAGGTACATGCTGCACCATCCCTCCAATAAATACCTTAACTCACCTACATACTTCAAGAGCTACATCCCCAACCTGCCCCTACTCGTCTTGGCTAAACATCTTTGTATCGTTCGTATAATTTGTAATAGCTCAATCGTGCTTGCATGCTTTGGCTCTTCTCACTGCTCAATCTTTGGCAGCCTCCCCATGAAACAAGCGAGATGGTCTTGGTAAAACAGGACATTTTTGCACATCTATATTTATTTATTTCAGAGCAATTTAACTGCTGATGTGAAGGAGTGTTGTGGTGTGAATGTGGATGTAATAGGCGTTGAGAGAAATACACTGAGGTGGTTTGGCCATGTGGAGTGGATGGAGTGTGAGAGACTAATGAAGAGAGCGTACGTGAGTGAGGTGGAGGGAGGTAGGGGGAGGGGGCAGCTGAGGATGAAATGGAGGGATGGAAAGGAGAAGTATATGAGAGGACGGTGTGGGAAGGCAACATGGAGCCAATCTGTTTGTGGACGCCCATTACAGGATGAAGGTGTCAGGCTATAAACAGACAGATAGAACTTACCAGGTGATGGAACTGAGATGGTCTTGGTGGTCTTCTTCTTGGCCGCAGCCTCGATCTGGTTGACGATAGGCTGAGGGTCAACGCCGCCCCGGTCAAACTTGCACTCGTACGCCAGGATGTGCTTCATGTAGTGCTTGCGCAGCGTGTACGAGCCCGAAGACGAGGCCCCAATACCCATCACAGCCGCCACGTCCTTCCAGTGCTTGTTCTTTGTGACCTGGAGGGGGGTGGGGGAGTTATGGGGCCAATTCCACAGTTGTTTGTAGTGGTTTGCAAGCACCCAAACGAAAGAAACTGAACTGTGTAAATGACTTATGGCTGAATTATATGATGATTTTGGTGACTAAACTATGTAGCAATCTTAATTATCTAACCATTTGCAAGGGGTAGTGAAAGTGGATACTGAACTTTTTGGGAAAAAAATGTAGTTATAAGTGTGGTTGGGGAGGAAGCAAACAAATGAAAACTACTGTGGAATCGCCCCATGGAGGAGATCACAGTGACAGGGAGGAGTGGAAGCTCTGGAGATGAGGTGAAAACTATAAACGGAAGGAAAGAAAAAGAAAAAAGTGAGATACATTACAGACAGGATGGAAATTACAGAAGAAATGAGAGGAAAAAGAAAATAAGAATAAGATATATTAGAGACAGGATGGATATTACAGAAGGAAAGATGGAAAATGAGAAAGAAAGATAAGATACATCAGAGACAAGATAGAAATTATAGATGGAAAGAGAAAAAAAAAAAAAAGGGGGAGTGAGATATATTAGAGACAGGATAGAAATTACAGAAGGAAAGAAAGGAAAATGAAAGAAAGAAAACATGAGATAAATCACAGCTAAGCTGGAAGGTACAGAAAGAAAGAGAGTGAAAAAAACAAACAAAAAAGTGAGTTATATTAGAGATATAGGAACTACAGAAGGAAAGAGAGGGAAGAAGAGCAAAGTGAGATTCAATCCAGAGAAGACTGAAATTAAAGCTGGCAAGATTGAAAAAAAAAATAATAATAAAAATAATCTATTTATAAGGAAAGACCGAGTATGAAAGGCAAATCTGGTAAAAAAACAAAAAATAAATAAATAAATAAAAAATACAGTACTGGTAGGGAAAAGTGAAAAAAAAGAAAGAAAAGTGAGATGCCTTTAGTTACACAAGGAACAGCATGACAGTGAGAGATGAAACTGCTGAGGCAATGAACAGCTTTTTCAGATAAAGAGAGACCCATAATGTGAAAGGTTGTCACAAACTGTATTTAAGTTTCAATTTTTGAAAGTCTACCATAAAGTGAATAAAAGCATCCCGATACAGCATAAACAAAGTACAATATAACATTGCAAAGAAGGGATTAATTTATATTATGTATTTAATTAGGCAGAAAACTACCATCTCTTCATCACAAATGCTAGGACATAACAAAAGATTATCACTGGAATATGGCGCTGGTCAGGAAGAAGTGCTATGGTAAGGATGCAGGGCCTCAGTATTGTCTTTCCCTACCACTGAGCTACAAAAAAATGACCTCCAAAATTATGAATATATCCAACAGGACAGTGGTTTCCAACCTTTTCTAATTCTCACCCCCCCTCACTGAATGACACGTACCCTGCGCCCCCCTTCCTCAAATACTGTATTTTACTGGCACAGTTGGCACACGTCAATAAATATCATAGATTCTTAATCTTCGAAATTGTTTATATATTCAGATAACTAGATTTCTTATTCATATCTGAAATAATTTCTCCATATTTAGAAATTACTGAGTTTGGGAGAGTGTGTAAGAAACAGAATCTAAAGGTGAATGTAGGGAAGAGTAAAGTGATGGTCTTTGAGAGAGGTGAAGTCAGTGAATGTACAGCAAGGTTGGACGATGAGGAATTGGAAATTGTGAGTACGTTTAAGTATTTGGGTAGTGTGATGAGTAAGGATGGAGGTTTGGAGGGTGAAGTGCTTGAAAGGGTACAGCAGGGAAGAAAGGTTGCTGGTTCTTTGAAAGCAGTGATAAGAAACAGGGAAGTGAGCATGCAAGTGAAAAAGTTACTACATAACAGTATTGTGATACCAACTCTAACGTATGGAGGTGAAGCTTGGACGTTGTTGGAAGGACACAAGCCAAGAGTGAGAGCAGTGGAAATGAGTTATTTAAGAGTAGCCTGTGGAGTCACATGGAGAGACAGGCTGACGAATGAGGATATAAAGAAGCGTTGTGGTGTTGATGTGGATGTGATAGGAAGCGTTATGAGGAACACACTGAGGTGGATTGGCCATGTGGAGAGGATGGAGGGTGAAAGACTGACGACGAGAGTGTATGTGAGTAAGGGGGGAAGAGGGAGGGGGAGACCGAGGATGAGATGGAGGGAAGGGGTGGAGAGGTATATGAGAGAGGGGGGTGTGAGTTGGGAGCAGGGCAGTGAAATGGCGGGGGACAGGGCGACTTGGAGGCGATTTGTTTGTGGCCACCCCAAACAGGATTGAGGCGTCTGGCAATATCTATTGCCAGTGTGTGTGGTAGGGGAGTGTTGTTTATGGTGAGGTGTGGGATGTGACTGTGTTCTGCTGTCCAGTTTGTGAGAAGAGTCACTGTAGATTTGGCTGAGGCTATTTTGAGCCTGTTTGTGGTGAACCATTCGTGTAATGTGTTGAGGTAAGGTTGAATGATGTGTGCAGCTGTGTTTGCGTTTTGGTGCATACATGTAAGTGTTATATCATCTGCATAGGATGCTATGTGTATCTGTGGTGTGTGGGGTGTGGGTACATCGTGCATGTATAGGTTAAAGAGTGTAGGGGACAAAACAGATCCTTGGGAGACGCCGTTTGTGAAGTTTCTGATGTTAGAAGACTGATCTGCAAATGTTACGTGTGCACATCTGCCTGCTAAGTAGTGTGCCAGCCATCTTTTTGTGTTATTGTGCATGTTTTTGTTGAGTATTTTGTTTGTGAGGTTGTGGCGGGGGATGCCATCAAAAGCTTTGCTAATGTCTACTGTGATTAGGAGTGTTCTGTGTGGTGGCCTAGCTGAATTCATGCCATCGAAAACTCTCTGTGTAAGGTCTGTAAGAAGGGTGTTTGTGGAGTGTAGTGGCCTAAAGCCATGTTGTGACTGGGCTAGGGGAATGTGAGGTGTGACTAGTTGTAGTACCAGTCGTTCAGTGACTTTAGAGGGGGTGCAGATGAGTGTGATGGGGCGATGTGAGGAGGGTAACATGGGGTCTTTGTTGGGTTTAGGGATAGTGATGATGTTGCCATGCTTCCAGATGTTGGGTATTATGTTGTGTGAGTAGCTGTAGTTTGTTATGTTGGTGAGTGCTTGTATGCCTTGTGGTCCTAGGTGTTTAAGGTGAATGTTGCTCATGCTGTCTGGTCCACAGGCAGATGAGTGCTTGTGGTTGTTAATGATGTGCTTCGTCTGGTTGTATGTGAAAGGTGCGTAGTCTGGGTCTGTGGGGAACTGTCTCTTACGTCGGATGATACGTCGGTCTTCGGGATGGGGGTTTAGATGGCCGACTTGTGAAAAGTGATTGATGAGAGTGTCTGTTTGTTGTTTGTTTGAGGGTATGGTGTCTGTTGTTGTGATGGCAGTGTGTGATTGTGTGGTGTTGCTGTTGGAAAGTGTGATGCTGTTTAGTGTTTTGTAGAGTTTGCTGATGTCTGTTTTGTGGTCAAGTGTTTGGAGGTAATTTTTCCGGTTTAGTGTTTGCTGTTCTGATATTTTATTGTTTATCTCAGTGTTGAGTTCTTGTATTTGTTGTATGGTGTCTTGTGTATGGGGTGTTGGGGAGTGTTGCAGTGTGTCCCGTTGTCTGATGAGGCCTTGAATTTCTGGTGTGAAGTTGGGGTTGTGTCTCTTTCTGTTGCCTCTAGAGATGTGTCTTTTGTTTGCGTTTTGTATAATTGTATTGAAAGTGTGCACAGCGGTGTTGATGTTTGTGATGGGTGTACTGTTTAGTGTTTCGAGATGTTGTTCTGTTTCAGTTACAAAGGCCTCCCAGTTGGCTCTCTTATAATTAGGGTATGTGTGTTTGTGGCCAGCTGGGGTGATTCTGGTTTTGGTAGTGATGATGACTGGGAGGTGATCAGAACCTAGGGTTTTGACTACTCTCCATGATGTAGTGGGGGCGAGGTTTGGGGAGCAGGTGATGTCTGAAGATGATGGGAGGAAGAGGGCTTGGTGTGGGATACAGGTATGTTGGTCTAGACTGTTTAGTATGAAAAGATGATCGTCTGGGATTGTAGTACCAGCCCTCTGCCTGTGTCAGGGTTGTTGAAATGCCAGGCCGACGACTTGGCATTGAAATCACCACCCAGGATGATGTTGGGTATGTTAGTATGTGGTGTGGTATGGTGTGGTGTGGTGTCTGGAATGATCTGACTATAATAATTTTATGGATGGTGAATAGTAGCTGTAGCAGTTGCAGTGGTAGCATAGTAACCCCAGTCTCCCTGGCTGAGTAGACCCATCAACTGCATGTAAGAATTGCCCCTGCATGGTCATCCCATACAGTGAATTGGTTTCCTTTGGAAGTGTGTGGAGGTTTGGTTCCTGGATGGATGCTGCATTGTGCCTCTCCACCCAGTTAACAGGGGTAGCATAGTAGGCTCCACATCACCCCACTACAGTATTTGGTTACATGGCTACTGTCCAGCACTGTAAACGGCTTCCTGGGTTACAGGAAACCATTAGTCTCGTCAATCAGTGTAAGGTCACCTAAGGAAGAAGCTGGCAATATTTCAGTACATCAAGTGAGTGGGTGATGGCCGCCACCACCACCACCTACCACTCATGTGAGAGTGTGGTGTTATAACCAACCCACCTCCACAAAGCCACCGCGCTCCCTGACGTGGAGGTAGAGGGCGTACAGGTCAAGTGGGTTCTTGCTGATGGTGGGGCAGGCTGTGATGGGGGTCTTGTTTTCGTCCATAAAGGCCAGCAGTTTGTCCAGCCAGGCACGCCGCTCGGGGGTGTCGGACATCTCGTACAGCCGTGCTAAATTCTCACCCGGCTGTGGGAATGGTGGCAAGGGAGAGAGAGAGAGAGAGATATGCTGGGTTAGTTGAGGAGCGGCCATGTTGGCAGACACGGCTAAGACAGTTATTTTGTCTGTTCTGCAAAGAGAGATGCAGAATTTTTACCACAGAATTTAAATTCATAGAGAAATCATCCCTAATTACTGTACAATATGCTGAATAAGACAGCAAAGTTAAATGTTGAATAAAAGTTCTACAGCGCTGTCTTTGTTATAAGGTAATAATTTCAAGTGTTAAATTATTCTAAGGCCAAAGATGAAGATTTTCAAATGAGTAGGACTGGGATGACAACCAATGGAAAGATGGCCTGTGTACTAGCCTGCACCTGGCATACGGCTTCAGAAGACTAACCAAAGTGTGTGTTAATGACAAAGTTAAATATATACACAACATCTCTGGGATTTTACCACTACCAGGTTCAATATATGACTAAATACTCCAATGGCAGAGATGAGGTAGAGCCGAAGAAAGCGAGAGGCTAGAGTATTGGCCAGGGAAGGAAATTATCTTCATCCTTATGTAAGAAAATGAAGTAAAAGAGTAATGGTCACATACACAGACTGTTGTACTTGGGTTGCAGGCCATGAACATATGAAAGAGCTAAATTTTGGTGTCCAGTCAACCATAGCATTAAAAAACAAATTTGGTATCCTGTCAACTGTACTATCAAATGCTTAAAATGCATTGCAAAAGATGTATGTAATAACTATTCAATAAAATAAACACATTACTAAAACAAATCTCACTTCTTTATTGGTTGTTTACTGGATCCATATTGTCTTGATAAAATGAATACAATCAAAAGGGCAATAAAGAGCTATTTCCTCTCTCACAGGAAACTTTGCAGCAGTTCTCCCTCCTTACTTTGCATATTACTCCTAGAAAACAACTTTTATGTTATCTACTGTATATGTTTGATAGTGATGCAGGTCAAATCAAACACACAGCAGTAATAGTAGTTGTAACCCCAGGCTCATTTGAATGTCAACCCAGTGGACTGCAGGTTGAAGTTACCCTCTTCCTGCAGTCCACTACCCTTCCACCAGGGGCATGAGGAGGACCCGAAGGAGGGAGTTGAGGGATGTTTGTATAACCAGGCAGCAGTGCCAACCAGTTATGTCAGTGCCACCATAAGAAGACACCCCTTTTCACCACCATTAACACCATGATGCTAAAGGTGTAATATGCAAAAAACATAATAAAGGGAGCCTTGTGATAATAAAATTGACAGGAAGTCAGCTAAAAGTCTTTCATAGCCCAAACAACAGAATGCATCAGTCTGTGAGAATGGCCATGAGTTTGTGTTCCTCTCTACAGGACTAATATTGGTCTAAACTCTTTTTACTTTAACCTGGCCTAAAACTGTCAATCTCTCCTTCTTGAATACTAACTTGCAGCAAGTGAGTAGCATTAGAATATGATGTCAGTCACAAAACAGTGGACTGCAAAATACATAGAATCACAGCACCATCTTACTGAGCGACATGAAATCAATTACAAAAGGACAATTTGGGCCAAGTTAAGGTAAAAGCACTATAGGAGCTGAAAAGGAAGAAAGGCATTAAAGGAGCATCACTACGACTGGTTAGCACATCTCAGAAGCAAATGGCAAAAAAATAAAATGAGAAGAATGGGTGTGTGGAAGCCAGACTGCTAGAGTTGCCATTCAGTAAGAAGAAAAATAAACGAACAGAACTTCTTGTCAGCAGGTCTGGCCACATCGCAAGTATGTACGTGGGATTCAATTTATACGTTAAATAAATAAATAATAATAATAAAAACAGAATCAGCATCAATATTTTTCATCTATATCAAATTAGTAATACTGGATACTGTAATTTAGCAGCTGCATGGAACACCTACTGAAAAAAAACTTCAATGGCACACTGAACATAATTATTTCAATGGTTTAAAAAGGGGTACTGTATTATGAATATAGTCTGTCCAACTTCTATCATTATCAAAAGGTAATTACTAGCTGTGGGGACAGAAAAAAAAAAAATAAATAAAGTGTATTACCAAGCATGTAAATGTCTCTACGAGTACATACGTTACAGCACAAATCTACAAAAACACATCACACGCTACTGCTGAAACCATTACACCCTGATGGACTGAGGTAAAAAATATTCCCTCAAAACTGAACACTGAATGGCTCAAAGAAACAGCAAATGAACCCGATATGAGTTGCATTCCAGAAAATTAGGACTAAATTCTAAGCAAGACTCATGTTAAGGCTACACTACGAAGCCTGGGCAGCACAGTTCAAGACAGGCCAAGCGTTGTCCAGACCGGAGGTGACAGAAGCGAAGAGTGTGGGGGTCACTATACAAACCAACATTAGTGATTCCCACAATAGTTATGTCCAGGTCAAATGCCCCAGTGACTAAGTCTCTACGGTTACAGGAATCACTTCTGTCACCCTGGAAAACGTGTAACAGAGGTGACAGAAGTGGAGAGTGTGGGCTTAACAATAGTGACCCCCAAGCTACAGTACTGTCCAAAAAGTCACAGTGCCCCAATGGATGGCTCTCTACAGGTAGGGCATTCATTTCTGTCACTCCAGAAAACTTTTTATAACATACCTCTGTTGCTAAGATCAACAAATTCCAATGTCATCTCATCACAAAGCATAAAAATGAGAAATTTCCCCTTATTCAATTCTGTCAGTTTTATAGGACTACACAACAATAAGCTTCCCATAAATCTTAAAGATGCCAATATTCATAAAACAAGATCAGTGGCATACGACAAAATACTTATGGGGATCACTATGCTTTGTGGCGGGGGTTTGAAGCAGCATACTAAGAGGTTGTAACTACAGAAGCAGCTGTGTTCGAAACAACTAGACAAGCTCATTCGTTACCCTACACGTTGCAGTTGTTCACTACTGACCTGGTGCCTTAGACTCCATCCTCACACTCAACTCCTGCCTACATTAAAATCCCAAGTTCCATCTTCACACTGGTACAATTAATGGGTTGCGAATTCTACCACTACCAACTGCATTCTATCAGTTGTTGTTGAAATGGAAGGACCTACAAACTCGAGTCAATTTATAGTGAAGACGACAGTTTTGGTCTAACTTGGACCCTCTTCTGTTGTATCTTTATACCAGTTTATATGGTTATAATTTCTTCATGTACCGTTAATATATGCAGTTTGTTAAAACAACAAAGGTACAAGTATTTCTCACTTACAGACTCCAATGTGTGCTACAAAAATAAACATTTCTATACCCTATTGCCTATTTACCAGTGGAAAACTGAGTTACAATGATAATCATCATCATCATACATTTACCTCTGACTTACAACCAAAGGTTGTATGTAAACAAACATTATATATGTGTTCTAAGTAACTTCATGATGAATCATGAACAATTTTAATTAAAAAATAAATACCAATTCACTAAGAACTTAATGGTGAAATAACATATAGTAAGAAAAACTAGCACCTTGTGTATTCTGCTGACACTTTGTCCTTCACAGAACAGCTGCAAATTTGAAGAGAGCTTCAAAGCACACCCATGTGAAGCAATGACCTGGGATAATAATGAAGCAAGGAAATGAGTGAGAGCATCTGGCAACCTCTTCATTATCATGTCATCTTTAGTAACTACACTTTTCTTTTTTTACCTCCAGAAGATTTTTATTCAACTGTGATATGGCTTCTTTCACTGAAATGAGGCTATAACTAACACCTTGTGTTGAAAAAGTCTCTCCCTGGATAAATGAATTAAATAGCAAAAATAAACTAAAAAACACAGCACATTATTATAATATAGGGCTCAGTTAACCACATCACTACGATAATGTACTGTTCAGTTTATTTATGCTAATCTCATATAATTTCATTCAAGTTTGGGTACACTTTTCAAACTGAAGGAGTTGGTTATCAATTTCATTAACCTCTTCAGGCCAAATGATCGTTCTAACCCTGCATAAATCCGTTTGGAGGTAACAAGAATAAAGTGGAGGGGAAAAAAAAAATCTCATGACTCTGTAATTTCTTCTCACTACCTGGATATTATTCAGCTTCAAGGAGTTTTTTCCAACTAGATGTGTTAGGTTGAGCCTCCAGTAACCCCTTCATCACTCAGGGGTTCTCCTTAGTGGAATAAACCTATCTGGCTGTAGCAAAGATGAAATGTAAAGTGGGTAATCATACAGAAGAGGTTAACCATCAGCCTGCAGCTACAATCTACAGCCGCCATGCTCTTGCTCTACATGCGCTCCTCCTACGCAAGCCAACACCTCTCGGATGCATCGTGCCATCCCTCTACGATTCATATTCTCCACATCACAGCAAGCTTACCAGTCCCTCTTCCTTAGTCATTTACTTTGCATATCACAGGCAATCTTCATTTTCAGTGGGTCATGTAACAATATTTAAAAACCTCATGACTACCAATACTTCAGAATTTCTCAACTTTCTCCATACAACTGGTTCACTACCAGAAATTAATGGAACCTTGCAAATTAACAATGATGGCTGTATGGAAAAAATTTGCAATACAATATAACCCCTCTAAGGCAGACTCATAATTAAGCTGACAAGTTCAGTGAGACAAACATTTCCAAACTGATTATGCAGACCCCAAATGGCACCAAACACAGGCCCAGAACCTTGGCCCTGTTTGTTTAGTTATCCCTTCTTTTATTGGTGATTGACTAAAACACTGTGTAAACCTTGTAAATAAAGTTAACTGGTATACAGGTGAGCTGCAAAATCCTGTTACTCTATTACAAATTAGCTAAGTGATGGAGAGCTGTTATTATGGACACCGTTCCCTCCAATTAGTCCACTGTAAAGGGGCTTTGCTGTACAATACAATATTTTAAAATCTGGTAGACCCCTGACTTAAAATGAAGATTACCTGTACATCCTAAAATTCTCCTCTGTTTTATCTACGTCACTGTAAAATTGACCCAGTTCACGTAAATGACAATAAGGAGAACATATTACAAGCAGGTATAAACTAGTAAGGAAAAAGTGCTGGAAAACTTGGCAGGTGGAGAATAACACATGCCTAGCAGTTCTAACCAAAGCAGTCACTACCTCTGCCCCCTCTAGTCTAAGGATTTTGAAAGTAGTACAGAATATACATAATTTCTCATATCAGAGTAAGCATTTCTTAGTCCCTGGACACAAATTAACCTCTTGCAGCCCCAGTGGTGATTGTCATTATATTCTTGTTGTTATTACATGATTTTATTCAGCTTCGGAGAAGATTCTGCAACTGAAAAGATTGATGAAAGCTATTTTAAACCTCTCCAATTTGAGAAGTCTCTCTGAAGCTGAGTAAAATCATCAAGACACTGTAGTAGTAGCTGTAACCCCAGGTTCAACTGAATAAGAACCCGATGGACTCCAGGCTGAAACCTGCAGTCCACCATCCTCCTTTCTGCGGTTAGTAAAGGTACTGAGGGACAAATGTATGACCAGGCAGCACCACCGCCAAGTCATATCAGTGCCACCACATGCAGGCCTCCCTCTCAAGCACCCACAGTAAGAATATAATAAACAGCACCTCCTTGGGTTGAAGGGGTTAATGTAGAGCCTAATCTTCAATTTACCGAACAGCATCTTACCTCTAATTAATCTGAGTGTAAAAAAAAAATAATATATCTAGTACTCTAATGAACAGCAGCGAAGGTAGAGTGGGTTATGTGAAGCGGGAGAGTGGAGGGCCAGTCTCACCAGGTCAGAAGGATTCCCACCATCTCTTCCTTAGCCATTTACCTTCCCAACTACGTTATTACTTTCATGTACGTTATTTACGTCTTTGAATATACTGTACTAAGGTTGTATAAATAACATACAAGAAAATACAGTACAAACTCCCAAATCCAAACATCCAATTTCCAAAAACCTTTTTTCAAAATTAATGCATATCTTTGGTAAACCTGTATGAGCAGATAATGAATTAATAATGTGTAGATGATGAATTACTAATGCATGGTACTTCATTGTTTACTTTTTACTATTCCAGACAATATATTAAACAGTTTTCCTCTTAGATGTCAATATGGTCCCACTTTTCAAAATATTCCACTTCCCATAATGCCTCTGGAACCAAGAATTGTGGATTTGAGAGTTTCTACTATTCCAACATATTGGAAATATATAAGTAAACTGGTATGGATGATCTGCTAGGAAGGCTCTGAGACTGGTGAAGCTATGAATAAAAATGGAGGGAGGTGGCTTGGGGGGGAGGGGGGCAAGGGAGGTGGCTTGGGCGGGGGGCAAGTGAGGTGGCTTGGGGGACCGAGGGAGGGAGGAGAAGGGGCTGGTAACGACTGAAGAGGGAGGGTGTCGAGTGCCATGAAGTGTCCAGTAGCTTGGGGTGCAGAGGGGTGAAGGAGGGCTGAGAGGAAGGAGCAAAAGAGACAAACCTTCAGCAAGAGTTAACTCCTTCAATACCATACTGACTCTTCATTAGTGCCAGGTGACTGTCTAAAACAACCACTCATAACCACTTCAGTGTAATGACGTCTTTAATAATTTTTCTTCTTCTGCTACACGATTGTATTATGATTAGCAGAGACCGTTTATGTTCCAGTGGTTATAAAAATTCTCCTTAAACAATTCAATATGGCAAATGCATTTAAATTTCATTCTTGCAACTGACAGAGACATTATAGTGTGAAGGGGTTAAGCTAGTGAGGAGCATGATGGGAGGGAGGGATGGAGGGAGGGAGGGGGGGAAGAGTCAAAATCAAGGTTTGCAACAGGGAGGGAGGGAGGCAGGGAGGGTGGAAATGAGGGCTTGCAACAGGAATGTTGGAAGTGAGGGAAGGGAGGGTGAAAATCAAGGCTTGCAACAGGGAGGCAGGGAGGGAAAGTTTGCAACTGGGTGGAGGGATAGTGAAAATCACAGCTTGTAACAGGGAATGGAGGGAGGGAGGGTTAAGATCAAGGCTTGCAATGGGGAGGAAGGGAGGGAGGATAAAAAATGAAGCTCACAACAGGGAGGGCGGGAGGAAGGGAGACTGAAAATCAAGCCTTGCGTCAGGACAGGGAGGGATGGAGGGAGGGATGGAGGGAGGGAGGGTCAAAATCAAAGCTGGCTACAGGGAGGGAGGGAAGGTTTGTATCAAGAGGGAGGGAGGGTCAAAAATCAAAGCTTGCAACAGTTAGGCAAGGTAAAATTAAAAAAAAAATGCTAAAAGAGTGGCCTTGGGTGGATATTAACCTTGGATGGTCTGTAGATGTCTGGGGGTTGGGTTGGCTGACTGTTAGCATATACCTGAAAAAACGGCACATTTGCAACGTTGAGAATTGCCCTCACGCTAAATGGGTGGGGTTAAGAGTAAAACAATGTCCCGATCCTTAGTACATGCCCAGTAGATTTTACCCTTTGAATTTAAATGTAAATAACCTGTAGCCCTTTTAAATTTAAATGTCAATACCCTTTAACCTTGACTTAAATGTCAATAACTTATAATCTTTTGAATTTACATGTCAATAACCTGTAATACTTTGAATTTAAATGTCAATAACCTTCAACTCCTTGAATTTAAATGTCAATAACCTTTATTCCTTTGGCTTTATATGTCAATAACCTGTAACCTTTTGAATTTAAATACCAATAACCTTTACTCCTTTGAATTTAAATGTCAATACCCTTTAACTCTGGATTTAAATGCCAATAACCTGTACTCCATTAAATTTAAATGCCAATAACCTTTACTTCTACAAAACTGGGTGAAATCTGCTTTAAATCACTCTTGCTACTACTTGACCATTTTATTCAATTTAGAAAAGGACTCCCAAACTGGTGCTTTATTTTTTTTTATTATTATTTTTTTTTAAGCTGTACCTAACCCCTCCAGTTCCAAAAGTCTATCCTAAAATGAATAAAAAGAATTAACAGACAGCAAGAATGTAAAATTTAAAAAGATTTCTCCAGGTTCAATGAGTTAAGAAAATTAAAAGGAATAATCTTTTTAGACAAACTATCCCTCATATTAAAACAAGTTCAGCTAAATCATTTCTAACCTCTAGTAAAGGGTATCTCTTTTATTTTTATCAATTATCTATTTTTTCCATCAATTACCTCACATTTTTATTAATTATCCCACTTTTTTTCTTCAATTATCTAACTTTATCAATCTTGAGAGCAATTTCTTCTTGGTATAATAAACCAAATTTCTATATGAAGACTGGGGGCATCCTCACCACCTCCCTGCCTTTGTAACTGCTCAACAAACACAATTTTTATCAGTTAATAGTTTTGCTGCTTGATAATTCTGTAAAACAATTAACAGCCAAACTCATACTACCCTTCTTCGAGATGTGCAAGCCTTGAGCTAAATTTCACAGCCCAGAATATTTTAGAATGTGACCGACTTACTCTCCTGCTTATAATTACAGTACAAACTTCCCGATCCAAATGTCTGATTTCCAAAAACTTCCATCCATCCACCCATCATCCAATCCAATGTTGCCCCATATGGAGCGTAGGAACCCAGGACTAGGCAAGTTGGTCCTGACATTTAAGATGAGTGTCTAAGTTTCATGCTGTAGAGGGTGTTGATATCACATCCTCACACAATCAATGCATGTCTGAAGACAGTTCTTTAACAGCCATATGTTGAAGTACATGAAAGACTATTACTGCAAAATACTTCACTTTATATACTGTTAATGTGCTCTTGGGTACTTATTACATTATTTTATCATATTTAACAATACCATTCCACTTTCCAAAACATTCTATTTTCCATACGGCCTTTTGAACCCAACACTTCAGATTTGAGAGTTTGTACTGTATTATTGAAGAGACCCATCTTGTATGCTTTGGACTAAGGCAGCCTTGACTCGTGCATCTCAAAGACGGAAAATATGTGACTGGTTATTACTGCTTTACCGTCTATATCTTAGTTCTGAAATGGCATGGGGGCCGGGAAACTGAAAAGGAAGCCACTTCTACCATCTCACTCCATAAACTACTCCAATACAGGACTAAATTAATCAGCAAGCTACAATTTACTACCATGCCTCATCATCAAACAGGAGTTGTATGGCAATGAGAATCACTGTGAATGATGAATCTCTAAATGCTAAGAGCTAGTTCACTGTTCATCAACCACTAGATGTTTCACTTTGTATCAACCACCACACTATTCTATCTGTATCAACTACTTGCTCATTTTTAAGGGGCTTCAGTATCTCTTATCACACACATGAGCATTAAGTGGTACATTATAAAGGAATCCTCGTCCCCAGTTATGTGTTTAAGGCGTCATGGACATTTATTGTTTTGCATCAACTTTCTAGTGACAATTTGGCTGTCTACTTCTCTATACCTTCCCTACATCCTTTAATAATTAGCTCCCTTTATGTCTTTCAATTTTTTCAACTAGTTAATAACCATATACAAGTCCCTTCCTAACAGAATTTTCAGGTTTTATAGTGACTTTTTCCAAATATTACATAAATCCCTTCCTAACAGAATTTGTCAGCCTTCAAATGACTTGTTTCAGTTCACCCCAACCCCATTTTCTCGTACTTTAGTGACGAGCCCAGTCTGATGTTTCCGCTGCAACACCAAACAGGGAGAGCATATATAAAAAAAGAGGGTGAGTGATGGTGCAGTAATAAATACAAGAAAAACAAAAACTACAGTGTGGATACAAATTCCATGGGTGAAGAGCCTCTGTGGGAATCTTTCAAAAGGGGAAAAAGTTACCATGACATATATACATACAAGGGAACTCACTCATTCTATGGAAATTTTTTTTTTTAACTTCAAACTACTGTCATGTCCTCATCTACTCCTCTGATGCCAAAACTGAAATATCAGCAAATTCCTTGAACTGATGAAATGCACAAGAAATATTAGGAAGTGCGTTGAAGTTACAAAATATTACAAACTTAGCTCTTCATCCACTTTGACAGCAAGATACCAAAACACACACACCACGTGAAGGTTCCCAGCCACAGGCACAAAAATTTCAAGACTAATTTCCTTCATATATAGGATTCTCTTTCTTTCTTTGTCCCCAGCCCCCTCCAACAATGATGGACCATGAGAAGAGGGTGCACTGCTTAGAGCTCACTCTTTTTTTGCACAAGTCAAATTCCCAACGTCCATATCTACATTATTCGTTTCATCATTATTCATATCTGGGAAGAGAATTAATTATCACCTCTTTGCCAATACCACATGGGTAATATAAACAAGATGTCTGACCCTCTTGTGTGAGTGTTCAAATATCATATGGTATTGTTCTTCATATCTGAGACACATGCTTAGTGTTAATTTATTTTGATTTGGTAGGCTAGGAAAATTTTGAAGGCTACAGTATCATTTACAGGGGGGGGGATTAATACTGCATTATTTGTGTTTTCCACTTGTTGGTACAGGCTTTGACTTTATTAGTAGATATTAAGAAGTTTACTGAATATTTGTATTAAAAAAAAATCCAATCAGAAGGAAATACTCTCAAGATTTTTCCTGCATCCTGGGCCGTCCAGACACTTAACAGAATGCGGGTCATTCCTGAAGGAGTCGTGAGTGCATTTATTTATTTATTTATCAATCAGACGTCTCAGCTCCGGCTTATGTCTACTGTGGTGCTTCTTCAATACATCTACAGATCTCTCAGTGTTGGAGGCTGACATGCAAGTGAGTCGTGATTCGTGAATGAGTGAATTCCGTACACAGAAAAAATGAAAGTTGCAAAAAACTGGGGAGGGGGGGAAAGTTTGTTGGATTCCATGACTGGTTTTCAGATGTCATAGAAAACCACCCATTCACATATAACTTTTCAGGATCACCTATACAGCAATGGAACACTGGAAGCCTAACACATGGAGAGTAATTTATGAAGGAGGGGAACCTGAAATCCATCTGGCACCTTTTCTCAGCTTATTGTTGATCACCTATATACCAAAACACTTCTAAGAAATTGCTAGAATGCAGAAACTACTCTTCTTTTCTTATAATTAAAACCCTGACATAAGGCTGCCACATAACCAACTGTGTATCAAGGAGAGACAACCAAAAACCAACTTCACCAAACAAAAATACACCACATTCTGCAATCACTCAAATAATGTGTACAAATCTAATCCAAAATATATATGAGCTACAAAATACTGAACATTAATGGTGTACTGAATAATGATCTGAAAAATAATGAACTTTAGTGGTGTACTGAATAATGAGCTGAAAAATAACGGGCTTTATTGGTGGGCTGTCTACTGATGGAGGATCAAATTTCAATCACCCTCAGAATGGCCTACCAGTCTCCTGTGTCTTGGCATTCTGATGATATAAATGTTTACCTCTATTTTAGAAGATTTAGATGTTATGAGAAGCATTAAAAGCCTGTCCTGTATTACCCCTTGTGAGGTGTAGGGCCCTGAGGCCTGAAAGACATAATTCAAACCCTTTTTAAAAATGTTCATATGAATACAAACTGGAATTCACACCGAAAAACAAAGAAAATTCAGTAATAAAATCTGTGTATTGCTATAAATGATGACACACCTATACATAACCCTATCCTACATTTAAATAAAAATTGAAAGGCCAACGGGTAAAAAAAAAAAAAAAAAAAAAAAAAAAAAAAATGGCAGCTAATTTTTCATATTATACCAAACCCAAAGGCAAAAAAAACCTCGATATTTACAAGCCTTTATACAAGCAATTGAACCTGTATTTACACACACACACCACCATCCCTGGGCCCAAAACATTAATAGCCAGCCAAACGCGACACCCGTATTAGAAGCATATACTCCCAGCGCTGTGGTCAAACTCGGCACTGAATTGGTTAGCTGTTTCAAATGATCCTCTCTGATGTTATGACAATAATATCCCACAAAATATGATCTGTGTATGAAAGGCCTGTCTAGTTTATAAGATTATACAACCCTACTTGTCAGAAAATATAATAATACAGTAATAATAATAATAATAATAATAATAATAATAATAGTATATATATTTCTACAGCTTCTGAAATTTACTGCCTGTGATTATGGAATACCTTTTGAAATATACCTAGCTTAACGATTTCAAAACTTCTTTTTCTGTAAGATTATCTGCATTACATGTATTTATTCTTCCATCAAAATATCTCCGTTAACTTTCTGACTGATATTTCTACTACAGTTATAAAAAAAAAAAAAAAAAAAAAAAAAAAAAAAAAAAAGGGGGGGGGGGGAAATTACTAGACCAGTTGTTACGAACTAAATTTATGCCTTTCCCTGCACAGACCTCCACTACCTTTGCATACTCTAGCTATCCAGGAACGAGCTATATCCTTGTTTATAATTTACACTACAACTACCTGTCACACCTAGCTCTCCCTGTACCATTTTTACTCCACCTTGGCCTAAAACTGCCATCTATCCTTCTTGATTGTTGCATTATGACAATAAATTAACACTAGAATATGATGACAGTCACACAGAAGTGCTGTGGAAAGTATTTACAACTATGGTAGTCTATTTCTGCCGCAGATCCCATGGGGAAAAAATAAGTTGCAAAAGGACGAAAATCTGGGCCAAGTCAGAGTAAAAGCAGCACAGATAGTTCCTTCACTTTCCCTGACACTTTCCACCCAGCTCTGTATGTATATTGCGTATCTCTATTGTGTAATCATTACCTACTATAGAAATTGTTTACCTTTGTGCGAGTGCCTACTCCTGTAAATCTAATCTAACCATGGCCACTTCTCAATGACTAGGACTAGCTTTACTAACTGAAGAAACTGTAAACAGATATTTTCCTTTAAAGTTATGTCTTCTCTACCTTCCAGTACCATGAACTATAAAGTAACTTATATCCCTCTTAACAAATTGATAAATATGACAAAATTTCAACTGGTTTTTGAGTACTAGTGATACAGGTCATGTCTTCCTTGTAAAATACCAGCAATGCCTCTCCTAATACTAGACTTCCTTGCCCTTGTAAAATTCCAATACTGTTACTATAGTCTTCCAGTACTATGAAGCACCCACTGTCTATGACCTCCAGTCTTTTAAACTCAGTGTGTCCAGCCATCTCGAAATGAACAGACCTTGAATTTGGCTCTCTGCTATCTTTTTTTTCTTTCTTGGAGGGAACATTAAATAATAATAATAATAATAATAATAATAATAATAATAATAATAATAATAAAAACTATTGAATCTACTGTGGTCCCTGTGAAACACCATCAACTCCTACCACCCTAGTACAGATATTGTTTAAAAAAAAAATGGAGTGTAACTACTGACTTAGTTCTCGTATCTCTTCCACATGAACTACAACCAACCTAGTACTGGCAACAAGATGGGATGCGGCAAACCATTGACCTATACTATATAACATCATGAACTACTAGCACACTAGTATTGGTAATAACAGGGAGGTGTGACTAGTGACCGAAATTGTCTATAAACCTTGTAAGATACCATCAGTTACATTCTCCTAGTACTGATATGTAACGCTTATGAAATACCATTAACTACCATGAAACGCCATCAGTTACACACACCCTAGTACTGGTATTAACATGTGGGTGTAACTATTGATACTGAATTCCTACACCCACTCCACATCAACTAAAATCAACCTAGTATTGGTAGAAAGATGGAGTGTTGCTAAGTAGGACCCTAAATAATAAACAGACCATCATTTAACACCACACTGGTACTGGTTAAATGGCTGTAACTGGTGAATCTGAGTTCCTATACCTTTCCCACATCAACCACAGCCACCCCAGTACTGGTATAAATGCAGTGGTGTAACTAGTGATCTAAACAGTATGCCATTCTGTAGCACCCCCTAGTACTGTAATACAACATGTGGGTGTAAGTACTGGCTGGCATGATGTGTTGCCTTGGCCTACCGTCTGCGTGCTGGGGCTGCGGGGCCAGCCGGGGGAGTTGACAGTCTCAAACTCATCCTGCTGCGAGTTCATGGATGCGGCTCCAGGCGAGGGGGCAGAGTTGCTGGGTGTTGGGGGGTGTGAAGGGGGGTGCTGGCCTCCCCCTCCGCCGCCCGGTCCCCCGCCCCCCATGGGCCCACTGAGAGGGCCCCCTGGTGCCCCACCCATGCCACCATCCTTGTGAGGCTTCGGGGTGACTGAGCGATCCTCCCCTGAGGCTGTGGAAATACATGGCGTCAGATAAAGCTTGAAAGGATGGTCTCAGAACACAAATAAACAAACATATTCAGAGCCATTTTCTCATCAACACCTTCAATACTATCTATCTATCTATCTATTGCCAGATGCCATAATCCCGTACGGGGTGGCCATTTGACTCTGAGTTACTTGTTTTACAGGGAGGGGCACCAACCCTCCACAAACCCACTTGACACATAGGGAGCACGTATGGTTTGGTTATATGGTTACCACCCAGCGCTGTAAATGGTTTCTCGGGTTACAGGAAACCATTTGCCTTGTCACTCAATGTAAAGCCACCTGTAACGGAAAGAAAAGCAATAAGTAGTGACAGGACAGATGGGAGAAATAGGAAGAGAGGAGGGCAGGCACAGAAAAAGAATGATAAAGGCTACGGAAGAAGTAGGCAGCACTACATCAAGTGAGTGGATGATGGTCGCCATCACCAATGGATCAACATAAAAAAATTCTTAACAAAAAATATTCACCACCTAATTCAAGGATTAATTGGATTCTATCTATCTATCTATTGCCAGACACCAGACACCTCAATCCCGTTTGGGGTGGCCACAAACAAATCTCCTCCACGTCGTCCTGTCCCCCGCCATTTCACTGCCCTGCTCCCAACTCACATCCCCCTCTCTCATATACCTTTCCACCCCATCCCTCCATCTCATCCTCGGCCTCCCTCTCCCTCTTCCCCCCTCCACCTCACTCACATACACTCTCGTCGTCAGTCTTTCACCCTCCATCATCTCCACATGACCAAACCACCTCCGTGTGTTCCTCATAACACTTCCTATCACATCCACATCCACATCCACACCACAACAATCCTTTATATCCTCATTCGTCAGCCTGTCTCTCCATGTGACTCCACAGGCTCCTCTTAAATAACTCATTTCCACTGCTCTCACTCTTGACTTGTGTCCTTCCAACAAAGTCCAAGCTTCACTTCCATACGTTAGAGTTGGTATCACAATACTGTCATGTAGTAACTTTTTCACTTCCATGCTCACTTCCCTGTTTCTTAACACTGCTTTCAAAGAACCAGCAACCTTTCTTCCCTGCTGTACCCTTTCAAGCACTTCACCCTCCAAACCTCCATCCTTATTCATCACACTACCCAAGTACTTAAACATACTCACATTTTCCAATTCTTCACCATCCAACCTCGCTGTACATTCACTGACTTCACCTCTCTCAAAGACCATCACTTTACTCTTCCCTAGATTCACCTTTAAATTCTGTTTCTTACACACTCTCCCAAACTCATCCACCAAGCCTTGCAGCTCCCCTTCGTCTTCACTCAACAACACAGTATCATCTGCAAACAACAGTACAGGGAGTTTCCAAACACTATCCTCTCTCACCAGGGCCACTCTAACATCCACTACCCTACCTTGTACCTCTTTTATTACCCCGTCAATGAACAGATTGAACAACCATGGAGACATGACACATCCCTGTTTCAACCCAACCTCCAAAGAGAAAAATTCACTTAGTTCACCATCCACACACACTGCAGCCTTAGCACCATCATACATACTCTTCACAGCATTCAACAACTTTCCATCTACTCCATATATTCTGAATACTCTCCACAATCCTTGTCTATCCACCCTGTCATATGCTTTCTCCAAATCCATGAAAGCTGCATACACCTTCTTTCCCTTCTCTAGAAACTTTTCCACTAAAGATCTAAGAATGAATATCTGATCAACATACCCTCTTCCGTTCCTAAAGCCTCCCTGTTCTTCTCCAACTAATTCCTCTGTTCTTTCTCTAACTCTGTCAATAAGTATCCTACCATACACTTTTCCTATTATACTAAGACAAATGCCCCTATGATTACCACACACTTCTTTTTCCCCTTTTCCTTTGTACAATGGAATAATTATACCTGACTTCCAATCCTCTGGGACTCTACCTTCCTCCCAGGCCAATCTGCACATCTTTCACAACCATTCTACTACTATCTCTCCCCCATGCTTCAGCATTTCACCACACAATCCATCAATTCCTGGGGCTTTCCCCAGTTTAACTTTCTTCATTGCTTCCAGAACTTCTATCCTACTGATTTCTTCCTGTCTTCTCACCTCCCTCCTTCTCCCAGCCATTCCCCAGCCACTTATACTCGCATTACTTCCATCCTGTATGTTCAACAATTCCTTAAAGTGTTCTCTCCATCTGCTCACTTTTTCTCCCTTCTCCACTAGTAATCTACCATTTTTATCTTTCACTCCCCTGCTAACTTCACTTCCACCCTGTCTTACTCTCTTCACCTCTTTCCAGAACATTTTCTTACAGTCCCTCCACTTTACACTCAAATTCCTTCCTAATTCCTCATCCACTCTCTTCTTACTCTCTCTTACTAATCTTTTCAATTGGATTGTTAACAAAAAAACGGCCATAAAAACCTTTCTATTCTAAATGATGAAAGTGATAAGTGTTTAAAAAAGAATTCAGCCAATCCCAGGGGCTTCAAGAAGTCTTAAACGTTAAAGTAAGTGGAATATGAAATGAAGTATTGTTTAAAGGACACTGATATCTTTAAGTATTGCATTTCAACATAATTTTTACCACTGCAATCAAGTTAAAAAAGTTTATGGAATGCTTTACAAATATTAATTAACACTTAATACAGTATGGTAATTAGTGGTTAGTGGTAGGTGGTGGCGATCATCATCCACTCACTGGATGTAGTGCTGCCTATTCCTTCCTTAGCCTTTATCATTCATTTTCTGTGCCTGCCCTCCCCTCTTTCTCTTTCTTCCATCTTTCCTGTCAGTTCTTATTGCTCTTCTTTCCTTTACAGGTGGCTTTACATTCAGTGACAAGCCAAATGGTTTCCTGTAAGCCAAGAAACCATTTACAATGCTAGGTGGTAACCATATAACCAAACCATATGTGCTCCCCCTGTGTCAACAAGTGGGTTGGTGGAGGGTTAGTGCCCCTCCCTGTAAAACAAATAACTCAAAATCAAATGGCCACCCCTTAAGGGATTATGGCATCTGGCAACAGACAGATAGATAGACAGATAGCATGGTAATTTAAAGATACCTTAAAATAATGTTTGTAAAGCTACACTGCAAAATCATCATCATCAACTAATCCTTTTTGCCCCACAAGGAGCATAGGAGCCCGGGGCTAGGCAAGTTGGTCCTGACATTTACAATGAGTGACCAGCCTCACTCATCCCTGAGTGGCATCACATGAGCAATAAACCCCAACCACCACTTGGATATAAACCTACACCAGCTCAATCTGACTGGAGCACCTTAATTACCCACTAACCCACCAGGTGCCATAATTTGTTTTTTGGTTACCACCCACCATAATAAATGGTCTCCTGGTGTACAGGAAACCATATGGCTTGTCACTGAGTGTAGAGTCACCCACACACAGAAGGAAGAGGAAAGAATAAAAGAAACAAAGACAGAAGAGGGAATGTAGAGTCACCCGCAAGCATAAGGAAGAGGAGAAAATGAAGGAAAAAAGACAGAAGAGGACAGATCAAAAGAAGGAAGGAAGAGAGAATGGGGCAGTCACCTGAGAGCAGCGCTACATCGAGTAAGAAAATAATCTTATCATTTAGTGGAGAAAACCTAAAGTACCAATCAGTAAAAAAGAATGTGTATTATTAGCTGCAAACTCTTACAGGCCAACTAGAAAGTGTTTTCAAAATTGTAGCTCTTAAGTGTTAATGAACTGTACCTCCACGGCATCAAAAAACTGGAAGTACAGTTCATTTCATTTAGTTTATAATGCCTTGGTCACCTAATAGTGGATCTCCATGCTGCTTGATCTCTAGCAGCCTTCCTATTCAGTCCCTTATCCCTGAGGCCACACTCTTTGCCTTCATCCCAGGTCTTTCTTGGTCTGCCACTTGCAACTCTATCCCCAACGTTCACACTTCTCATTTTCTGTACCCAACTGCCATCCCCCATCCTACCTGCCCAAACCATCTCAGTCTACCTCTCCTCATCACAACACAAATACACTCCAGTCCCATCCTACCACTTAACTTCTCCATCATAAACCTAGCCCCCCCACGCCTTGCATTCAAGGACGCACTGCACATTCACCTAATACCTAATGACTGTCATTTCTATAAGTCTGAGCCTGCAAATATTCTTTTTTTACTGTGCAGGTCTCGCTACCATACAGCATTACACCCCTAACACATGCTGCATACAAAGATCTCTTAGCATGGAAGAAGAGCCCTCTCAATGTCAGGGAGAGGCAACAGCTCCCTGAACTTCCTCCAACCACTCCTCACCCTAGCCACAGAGCTAGCTCCAGCCTCACCTCCAGCACATAACACGTCTCCCAACTAAGAAAACTCTTCCACACACTCTAGCCTCACCAGCAAGTTCAATCCTTTCATCATCATCATCATCTAGACCCCCTTTCCCACCCTAGGGCAGGGTGAGGAGTTGCAACGTCCAGACAGCCTAAGTTTGGCCAATTCAATGGGCCATGCTCCACATGCTCTCCCCGACACACCACACACATGAAATCAGCATTATCTCACTGTCTACCTCTAATACCACTACATCTCTTATGCATCCTCTTATCACAAATACTGCACAAGGTGGAGTTACTTCCAACACCCTCGCGACAAATCACAAATGGCCACTCTCCCTCTGCTTTGACAGGACTGCCACCAACCCTACATACCATCACCTTTGTTTTATCTGCATTTACTCTTAAATTCTTGTGCCTCATACCATCTCTCCACTTCCTAAATCCTTTCTCCACCATAAATAAAACAAAAAACTATGCTCTCAGGCCAAAGAGGTCAGATTAGCTTTTACAAAATTTAAGATGACAATACAGCAAATTTATCTAAGCTGACAACATCACTATTTTTTCAACGGTTATCTAAGCTTATGATGGAGAGTAAATAGTTGGCTAAAACTTCAAACTTAACTAATACTACAACTTCTTTATGACTGGCCCTTTATTTAAAAAAAAAAAAAAAAAAAAAAAAAAAAAAAAATCATCATCATCATCATTATCATCCGGACCTCCTTTCCCACCCAAGGGCAGGGTGAGGAATAACAATGTCCAGACAGCACAAACTTGCCCAATCCAAATAGGCCACACTTCCATTCACCCATCATTCAAGCCCCTGGAATCCTGGCTCCACCAGATAGGCCACACTTCCATTCACTCATCATTCAAGCCCCCGGAATCCTGGCTCCACCAAAAACATTCACCACATTCTGCAGCTTCACACAGCGTATCTGATTGGGTAAATCCGGATGCTGCCATGCTCACAAGGGGTGCCAAAATCCCTGACCACACACTTCTCAAAATATTCATCCAGCCAGCTCGATCTCTTGTCAGTTCCCTAGCCTCACCGACTTCCAAACCTCTCTTCTTCACACACTCATCCACCATATCTTTCCACCTTCTCCTTGGCCTACCTCACCTCCTCCCGCCTTCAAATTCGCTCAGGTATACCTTTTTTTACCACTCTATTGTTATCCATTCTTTCCACATGACCATACCATCTCAGGACACTCTCTTCGATTCTGGTGTCCACCGACTTCCTCACTCCACACCTTTCACGAATCACATTATTTCGGATCCTATCCACCCTCTGTACTCCACATACATTCCTCAGCAGTCCCATCTCCACTGCTCTCACTCTTGACTTTTCATTTTCATGCCACACCATAGTATCACACCCATATATTAGAGTTGGCACTAACACTCCCTCATGTAAGCCTCATGCAGCTGCAACACTCAAGCCTCTGTTTCTTATCAAGGCCTTCATTGCACCAGCCACTTTTCTTCCTTGTGTCACTCTACTTTCAACTACTTTTGCACATTTTCCTCTCTTTTCTATCACTGTACCCAAGTATTTGAACTCTCTCACCAATTCCAGTTTCTCTCCATTCACTGTGACATCACATTGGGAGTCACCTTCTCTCTCAATAACCATCACTTTACTCTTCTCTACATTTACTCTCAAGGCACAACGCTCACAGTCATCAGCAAAACTCTGCACTAGCCTAACAAGTTCTTGTCCGGTACTTGCAAGCAGTATTGCATCATCAGCATACAACAAATTTGAGATATTCCATCTATCACCATTCATTACAAGTGCCATCCCTCTCTCCATATCTCATGTTTTTACTTTTCTCATCACCCCATCCATATATATATTGAACAACCAAGGGGACATCACACAACCTTGTCGCACGCCCACACCGACCGTGAACACTCACTTAGATGCCCATTAACCCTTACACATGCTTCATTACCATCATAAAAACTCTTGACAGCACCTACCAGCTTACCAACTACACCATACATGCACAAAACTTTCCAAAATCCCTCTCTTTAAATAAATAAAAGGCATGAGACATCATAAACCTTGGGATAACATGTAAAAGTTAGCCCGTGAATGCAAACGTTATGTGAATCTGCAATGTCTGACACATGTGGTAGTGTATGAAAGTGAACAGGAATGTGGTAAAATGTAGTAAGGGGTGTAGCGAAGCACAGCTGGGGTGTGGGAGAGTGCAGACTTGATGTGCGGGAGTGCAGAGTAGGTGTGGGGGAGTGTACGGTAGGCGTGGGGGAGTGTACGGTAGGCGTGGGGGAGTGCAGGGTAGGTGTGGGGGAGTGCAGGGTAGGTGTGGGGGAGTGCAGGGTAGGTGTGGGGGAGTGCAGGGTAGGTGTGGGGGAGTGCAGGGTAGGTGTAGGGGAGTGCAGGGTAGGTGTAGGGGAGTGCAGGGTAGGTGTAGGGGAGTGCAGGGTAGGTGTAGGGGAGTGTTGGAAAAGTGTTGGGATTTTAAGACTGTAGGGAGGGTTGGGGGAAGAAGTGTACAGTAGATCCATGGATGTGTAGACTGTAGGGTAAGTGTGAGAGTGTAGGGTAGGTGTGGGGGAAGTGTCAGGCAGGGGTAGGGCAGGAATGGTTGAGTGTAGGTGTAGGGCAGGCGTGGGGGAGTGTGGAATAGTGTGGCAGAGTACAGGGGTGTAGGTGTGTGCTCACCAGCGGAGGTGTTTGAGACGGTGGACTGCTGCGATGCCTCGTCGACCAACGGTGTGCCATCAGGTCCTATGGAGGGCGGGTTAGGGGTGCTGTTAACCCCGCCGTGCTCCCCACCACCCTCCATGGGGGCACTGGAGGGGGTCAGGGGCTGGGGTGTGGATGTGGGTGGTGGCATGTTATTCTGGGGACTCTCCCGACTGCTGTTGGGCATCCCGGGCATCCCCGGCATTCCCGGACCGTTGGGGTACATTTGTGGCCCCATATATCCCAGGGGCTTGTGGATGTGCTTAATGTAATGTGAGGTGTGTGGGGGCGTGTGCGGCCGGGGACCCCCGACACTGGCCGCCCCAGACTGCCCCACCTGGCTGCCTATCTGGACCGGGCTGCCCTTGCCCCCCGGCATCCCCGAGCCACCCGGCATCATGGAGCTGGTCATGCTGGGCCCCGGCGGGCCCTGGTTGAGGGGCTGCGTCCCCCATCCCTGCGTCCCAAAAGGAGGGTACCCGTATGGCTGGTTGGGAGGGACGTGGTTGTTGTGCGGGGGGCGTGGGGGGTACTGGTGGCCGGGAGGCATGGAGGTGGGAGGACCCTGGGAGCTGGGTGGGGCCCCTGGGGGGAAGTTCTGAGGATAGGGCTGCATCATGGGGCCTTGGGGTCTGACCGGGGGATACTGGTGGCTGGCCTGGTACCCAGTCTGGCTGTAAGATGGGCCGGGCGGCCCCGATGGGGGTATGTGTCCCATCTTGGCCGGGTAGGAGTGTGGTGGGGGCGGTGGTGCCGAAGCCATGTGTGAGGAGGCGGTGGGGGGGTAGCCGGGGGCATGCATGTTGCCGGGACGACTGTCACTCTGCCCGCTGCCAGGGTGTGGCGGCATCACCACACTACCAGGGCCTCCTGTAAAAACACAGCTGCATCAGTACCATCATCAATAGTCATCATCACCACCATCTGGACATGAAACAAAACACACTATTATCACTACTACTATCATTCGCTTCATCACTACCACCTTAACTTAATGTTTAACAAAGCACAATATTTTCAGTGTTAGCATCACTATTACCAAGCTGCCCAGACCTGAAACACAAAGCAACATCATCAGTACAGCAACCCCTTGGTTATCATACACTTGGCTGTGATGGCTTTTGTTATCACTGCTACAGGAAAATCTCCACTCCTGCTGTTATCACACTATTTTTGGGGGGGAAAAAAAAAAAAAAAAAAATCATTGTCGCACACCTGAGCTGGTTTCTGCCAACAATAATGGTGTAATATCCGTGGTTTTGGATGGCTTTGACGGATTCAAAGATGAGACCCTACTCAAGGAGTTAATCCCAGGTGGTGGAAACCACTAACTATCCACCCTCTAGCCTCAGAACCCCTTACCTAAAGCCCACCTCAGGTCTTTACATCGTACATGTCTCTTGCTTATTGTGCCCTCTTGATCATTTTCTCTTAACCAAACCGTGCCTATATGTGTTTCTGGTACTTACCACAACAGAATGTACAGTGAGTCTTCAATATAAGAAAGGGATAGGGACCAAAAAAAAATTTCGTAATCCGAAATTTCGTATATCGGAACGATTCTCCCCACTGAAATATACACAGAAATGGGGAGATGTAATCCAGAACCCCCTCAAACCTCCCACCTAAACTCTACCCCTCCTATTTCGAAGTAAGTAATACCTGTAGATGTAGAGAATGAGGTGGCCATTTTCTTGTGCATCTCCTTTTTCTTGGTCACAATCCTAACAGTGGAAGCTGCATGGCCCAATCTCCGAGACTCCCTGCCCCCCCTTGTGGCATCTTATAATATCCAATTTCCTCTCCAGAGTTGGAGTATGGTGCTGCTGCTTCTTTGCAGCAGGCTTCCCCGATGCTGGAGATGATGCAGGGCGCTTGGGAGGCATGTCTAAACAGTACAAAACGGTGCAGAGCTGCGAAAATATCCTCGCGTACAGCAAAGCAGCGAGGAGGGACGTGGACTCGGTTCCGGAACAATTCGCCATCAAAATATGGACGATTCCCTGTCAGGACAATTCGCACCCAAGATGATTCCCCATCATTCTATAAATATACTTAATATTAACTGATTAATATTATAATAACTAATTTCATGGGGAACTATCAAGGCCTATGTTCATTCAACAGCGTAGGCTTTGGATATTATTTATAATCTGCACTCGTAGTCAATAATTAACTTGCTTCTGCCTCGCTGTAGTTGACTTTGAATTATAATCTGGCGTCTCCTACAGCCGTCTTCAGTAATTTCTATTGTAATTTTTGGATGCAGTCGGTTAAGAGTGATTGATTAGCAGAGAATGTAGACGTAACATGAAGATTATTCGTATAATTTTAGAGTACTGTTTGTCGATTGTTCACTTGAGGTTTTTAGGCATTAATATAAATGCCAGTGTCCCATATGTTGCCTTATGTTAAACAATGAAGTGAAACATCGTAGGTCACCTGATTCATATTTCAATTTACAGTACAGTATTTATATTTTTTTCCGTTAATACCAACCATCTGATGCCATATTTTCCATTTATTATAAAAAGAATAAACCAACATCACCTTTATCACCCATATAAATCAAAAACTAATATACTTGCTAAATAAACTGATATATAAATAAATGATGGGGAATCGACCTGACGGTGAATTGTCCCGAAACCGTGGACTCAACTGAGAAGCGCACGAAAAACAGTTTACCAGAGAGGGGTTAGTTCGTTTCCTTGCCGCAAACAAGTGCCCTTTTTGTTTTTCATATTTCCTTTCGTATTGTTTTTCGTATCGTTGAGAAAGATACTTTTGTACTGTGGAATTTGTCCTATATTCATCGCTTTTGCAACATCGAAAATTCGTACTTCGGGTTTCCATTATCAAGGACTCACTGTATGTATTAATTGGGTCTAAATGGTTGTAAAGGGGAAAATTTGAGTTTACACATGGGGTGCCTCGTACCAACTGGGATAAATCCCATACATTCAGTTCTTTTGTTATCTCACAATTCTGTTCTCACATACTGTACTAGGGGCAGTGCCAATTATGCATGAGAACCAAGGATCACTGTACAGTACAGTACTATCATCATCCATTTATCATGATTTCATTATTCAATTTCCACCCACAGTGCTATATAAATGGGGTACACTGAACACGAACCAGAAATACAAGTACAAAAGCGTAAAAGTTAGAGGATTATCAACAAAATGGCCATTGAAAATATTAACCAGTTCACACTTCCCACTTTCCACATCCAACTGCCATCCTCCATCCTCTCCACTTACCCCAACCAACTCACTCCATCCCTCCACATCACAACACCAATACACTCTCATCCCAGCCTTCCTTTCAACTCTTCAATTGTAAATCTATTCCCCCCAAGGCCTAGCATCCAAGGATGCACTGCACATCCATCTAGTCATTGTCATTTCTGTA
>NC_136957.1:1539562-1542062 GCF_032717465.1 Coenobita brevimanus
ATCAAAAGTAATACTGAAACTTTATCTAGCATTAGTAAGGCCACATTTAGACTACGCAGTACAATTCTGGTGTCCTTGCTATAGAATGGATATTAATTCGTTTGAAAATGTACAGAGAAGAATGACAAATATGATACATGACGTCCGGAACCTGTCATAGGAAGACAGACTGAAAAGACTAAGTCTGGATTCGCTAGAGAGGCGTAGAGTAAGGGGAGACTTAATTGAGGTGTTTAAGTGGATGAATGGTATAAATAAGGGAGATATTAGCAAGGTACTTAAAGTGAGCATACAGGATAGAACTAGAAGTAATGGTTTCAAACTAGAAAAATTCAGTTTCAATAAGGAAATAGGTAGAAATTGGTTTGGTAATAGAGTAGTAGACGAATGGAATAAGCTACCTGGTAAAGTAGTTGCTGCCTCTTCCATTGAGAGTTTCAAGCATAGGCTAGATAAGCATATGACAAATACGGGGTGGATATAGAATAAAGAAAATCTTATAACCAATACTAATTCATAATTTTTCCTTTTCAGGTTACACTATGATAGTCTCTATTCTCCTTTCACACTTTCCTGTAAAATGTCCACGCCAGTTTTTCTATACGGCGTGGTGTTCTTTCTGACTTTTTCCTGCCGGCTTCGGCTGGAGGGTTTGGAGGGCGGGGGAGAGCCTTCTTCTCTGCTATCCTTATCTCATTCTAGTAGTTCAGTTACTCTTCTAGGAGTACTGCAGTTATCCTCTCTTCTTATGTTCCCGGTCTCTCTCTCTCTCTCTCTCTCTCTCTCTCCCTAATGCATCTCATCCTCCAAAAGCCTCTCTCTCTCTCTCTCTCTCTCTCTCTCTCTCTCTCTCAGGCGCATGCAATCCGATCTTTACTGTTAAATTACCGTATACATGATTATTTATTATTATTATTATTATTATTCACGTCTTTATCATTATTATTGTTATTAATCTTGTGAGGCTGGATGGTGTGTGTGTGTGTGTGTGTGTGTGTGTGTGTGTGTGTGTGTGTGTGTGTGTGTGTGTGTGTGTGTGTGTGTGTGTGTGTGTGTGGTAATAGTAGTAGTAGTAGTAGTAGTAGTAATAGTAGTAGTAGCCCCAGGATCATCTAAAACGTGAACCCAGTGGACTGCAGGCTGAAGTTGCCCTCCTCCTGCAGTCCACCATCGTCCTTTCGGGGGATAGGGAGGGAGTTGAGGGACGTGTGTATAACCAGGCAGTGGAGCCGCCCAGTTCTATTAGTGCCACCACGTGCAGGCCTCACTCTCGTTGCATTATCATACGTGTTCAATAATAATGAATGATGAAGCGAGAGGTGGGGAGAAGGAGAGAAATGAATGATGAAGGAAGAGAAGGAGGCAGAGGATGAGAGAAATGAATTACGAAGGAAGAGAGAGAGAATGAGAAATGAATAATGAAGATGAAGGAAATGAGAAATGAATGACGAAGGATGAGATGGAGGGAGGGAATGCGAGAAACGAAAAATGAAGGAGATGGAGGGAGAGAAAGGGAGGAATGAATAATGACGGAAGAGATGGAGAGAAAATATGGGCTACAGTCTCCATTAACCTCTTCACAAAGACGTTTGTTTGCTTGTTTGTTTGTTTACGCTTGTTTTTCTGCCAACCCCAACGATTCTGAGAGAGAGAGAGAGAGAGAGAGAGAGAGAGAGAGAGAGATGAAAATCCCAAGTCGAGATCGCAATCTCTTGTACCTAACTTCCTTTTTCTCTCTCTCTCTCTCTCTCTCTCTCTCTCTCTCTCTCTCTCTCCATTTTTATCTTTCTCCTTCCTTTTCTCCATTCATTCTTCTCCCCTCCCTTCCCCTCCCCTCCCCTTCTCCTCTTCTTTCCCCTCCCCTCCCCTCCCCTCCCCTCTCCTCACATTAGCCTCTCATAATCACCTCCCTCCCCTCTAATTTCTCCAGGGAGTGGGGAGGGGAGGGGAGGGGAGGGGAGGGGAGGGGAGGAGAGGAGAGGGGAGGGGAGGGGAGGGGAGGGAAGAGGCCATGTCCAGAGGGAATGAGAGGGGAAAATTAGAGGGGAGAGAGAGAGAGAGAGAGAGAGAGAGAGAGAGAGAGAGAGAGAGAGAGAGAGCAAAACGCTGGGTACAAAGGTGTGGTGCTGGCAGTGTGGTGGTAATTGTGGTGACTGTGGTAGCGAACATGCCAACCACAACTACCAACATTTCTACCACAACTATCAACATCTCAACCACAACTACCAACATTTCTACCACAACTACCAACATTACTACCACAACTACCATTCCTACCACAACTACCAACACTTCTACAACTACCAACATTACCACAACTACCAACATTTCTACCACAACTACCAACACTTCTACCAGAACTACCAACATTACCACAACTACCAACATTTCTACCACAACTACCAACATTACTACCACAACTACCATTCCTACCACAACTACCAACACTTCTACAACTACCAACATTTCTACCAGAACTACCAACATTACCACAACTACC
>NC_136957.1:1547062-1564562 GCF_032717465.1 Coenobita brevimanus
GAAAAGGGGAAGGAAGAGAGGAGGAAGAACGCAGAAAAAGGAAGAGTGTAAACGAGAGGAAGAAGAGGAGGAAAGAGAAGAGGAAGAAGGAAGGAAGGAGGGATGAGAGAAAGACAAGAGGGAAAAAGGAAAAGAAAGAAGTGGAGAGGATGTGGAAATGGGAGGGGAGGGGAGGGGAGGGAAGGGAAGGGAAGGGAAGGGAAGGGAAGGGAAGGGAAGGGGAGGGAAGGGGAGGGGTGAGGAGGGGAGGGGAAGGGTGGGGAGGGGAGGGAAGGGAAAGGAAGGGAAGGGAAGGGAAGGGAAGGGAAAGGGAAGGGAAGGGGAGGGAAGGGAAAGGAAGGGAAGGGAAGGGAAGGGAAGGGAAGGGAAGGTAATGGAAGGGAAGGGAAAGGAAAGGGAAGGGAAGGGAAGGGAAGGGAAGGGGAGGGAAGGGAAAGGAAGGGAAGGGAAGGGAAGGGAAGGGAAGGGAAGGGAAGGGAAAGGAAAGGGAAGGGAAGGGAAGGGAAGGGAAGGGGAGGGGAGGGAAGGGAAAGGAAGGGAAGGGGAGGGAAGGGAGGGAAGGGAAGGGAAGGGAAGGGAATGGAAGGGGAGGGAAGGGAAGGGAAGGGAAGGGAGGGAAGGGAAGAGAAGGGGAGGGAAGGGAAGGGGAGGGAAGGGAAGGGAAGGGAAGGGAAGGGAAGGGAAGGGAAGGGAAGGGAAGGGGAGGGAAGGGAAGTAAGGGAAGGGAAAGGAAGGGAATGGAAGGGAAGGGAAATCCTTTTAATAACACAAGAATTAACACTAAATAAAATAAAAATAATGAGAGAGAGAGAGAGAGAGAGAGCCAGGAATAGCGGGCCGGCGTGTAGGGGTCATGACCTCTGATGCCCCGCCCACACCCAAATCCACACCCACCCACCTACACACACCCACACACCTACACACACACACACAGCTACCCATCCACACACACACACAGCTACCCATCCACCCACCCATACACACACACACACAGCTACCCATCCACCCACCCAAACACACACACACACAGCTACCCATCCACCCACCCATACACACACACACACAGCTACCCATCCACCCACACACACCCACACACACACAGCTACCCATCCACCCACCCATACACACACACACACAGCTACCCATCCACCCACCCACACCCACACACACACAAACAGCTACCCACCCACCACCCAAACACACACCCTCCCCCACACACACACAGCTACCCATCCACCCACACACACACACACACACACACACACAGCTACCCATCCACCCACACACACACACACACACACACACACACACACACACACACACACATATCCCCCCACCCCCCACACACACAATGCTAAGGAGAAACAAATAACACGAGAGAGAGAGAGAGAGAGAGAGAGAGACTACTAGTTTTCTCCAATATCTTCCTCGTCTTCCAACTCCCCTCCTCTCCTCTCCTCTCCCCTCCCCTCCTCCCCCTTTCCCTTCCTCTCTTCTCTTCTCTCCCCTTCTCTTTACCTATCCTCCTCCTCCTCCTCTCCCTTCCCTTGCCCCATCCCCCCTCCCTCCCTCCCTCCCCCCTCTCTCTCTCTCTCTCTCTCTCCACTGTCTTCCTCATGTATTTTTCTCACGGTGTATGTATGTCATGACGTCACGAGGGGAGGGGAGGGGTGAGGAGGGGAGGGGAGGGGAGGGGAGGGGAAATGAGGGGTGCGGAGAGGGATGAGAAAGGAGGGGAGGGAGAGGAGAGGGAGGGGAGAGGAAGGGGAGGAGAGGGAGCGAGAGGAGGGGAGGGGGGAGGGGGAGGAGAGGGAGCGGGAGGAGGGGAGGGGGAGGAGAGGGAGCGGGAGGAGGGGAGGGGGAGGAGAGGGAGCGGGAGGGGGAGGAGAGGGAGGAGAAGGGGAGGACAGAGGGAGGAGGAGGGGAAAAGGGAGGGGGAGGGGAAAAGGGAGGGGAAAAGGGAGGGGAAAAGGGAGGGAAAAAGGGAGGGGAAGGGGAGGACAGGGGGAGGAGGGAGGAAAAGGGGGGAGGGGGAGAGGTAGGGGAAGGGGAAGAGAGGGGGAGGAAGAAGGAAATGGGAAGGGGAGGAGAGGCAGGGAATGGGGAGGAGAGGCAGGGGGAGGAGGGAGGAGGAGAGGCAGGGGGAGGAGGGAGGAGGAAAGGAAGGGGGAGGAGGGAGGAGGAGGAGAGGAAGGGGGAGGAGGGAGGAGGAAAGGAAGGGGGGTGGGGAGGAAAAAGGGGAGTGTGGAGATGAGAATAAGGAAGAAGAATTGAGAGGAGAGGAGAGGAGAGAGAGAGAGAGAGAGAGAGAGAGAGAGAGAGAGAATAAACAGAATGATATAAAATTGAGAAACGAGAGGATGGGAAAGCGGAAGAGAGAGGTATATATCAATTTCATTTCTACTCTGCTCTCCTCTTCCTCTCTCTCTCTACCTGTCTCGGTCGTTGCTTAGTGATGCCTAAGTTTTTTCCGGAGCACAAACAAGCATCAAGGGAGGCAAACGTAGATGTCATACGATCCGATGAATCAGTATGTAATGGAAGCTCCCCACATCGGAAACGAAAACATATTGAAGCTCTTCTTGTAAATTCGCGTTAGTCTACGTAATGAATTTTCTGATTTCGAGGCCCCTGCCTTTACTGAAGATTAAGACGGAATTGGTATAACAGAATCGTGGCTAAATACTAAGCAAAGAGACATTCTAGCAGAGTTTAATTTACCAGGTTACCACATCTTCAGTAGCGAAAGGAAGAATCGAGCAGGGGGCGGTGTGTTGTTATATATTACATCAGGATTTCACCCAGTCGTAATTACCAAGCCAGGTATTGAAAACATTGACACTATTTATATTCAGCTTAGAAATGAATCTTAGTCATCAAATCACCCTTGGGTTAATTTATCGTCCACCTGGTCAGCCACTCAACATCGATAATAAAATCTACAATCAAACTGCCGAACTATCTTGTATGCAAAGCACTGTATATTTGGTGACTTTAATTTACCAGTTCCTAAATGGGGAGAAGCCCCGTCCTCACACACAGGGTCAGACCTACATACAAACTTGCAGGAAAGTCTTTGTATCAATATGTAAATTATCCGGCACGTGGAGCTAACATCCTAGATCTTGTCTTAGCCACATCAGAAAATGCAGTGAGTAATGTTATTGTAGGAGAAGAATTAAGTACAAGCACCACCCCTGAATATCCACCCTGCGCAGTGTGCAATTTCCACGCTGCGTCCGCACAAGCCTCATTAACTCAACGTACCCGTACATAGTGACATGCATTAGTTATTTATTTATTCGATTATTCATTGTACTTTACTACTTTCTCTTTCAGGTTATTCATACAGGTAGCTTATAGATAATGTATTATAGAATGTAGCTTTTCCTTTTCAGTCTTTCCTACGAAATTTCCATGTCAGTTTTTCCACGCTGCGTGGTGGTTTTTCTCACTTTTTCTTGCCAGTTGTAACTGGAGGGTTTGGAGGCGGGGGGAGCCTTCTTGCTTTACTATCCTTATCCTTCAGCATGTAGTTAGATCTTGTAGTCATAGTCTACTCTGTAACAAACGGCATCGAAAGGACCATAAGGTGTGTTGCTGTTTGCTTTCCTTTGTATTCCTTGTACTCCTCCTCCACCTCCTTCACTTCCCCCCCCCCCCCGACCTTGCAACTGCATATGGTTCTGACGGAGGTAAATATTGACTCTCTCTCTCTCTCTCTCTCTCTCTCTCTCTCTCTCTCTCTCACTTCCTTACATCCCTCCGTTCCTTCCTCCCCCCCTATTCCCCCTCCCCTCTCTCTCAGCAAACACCTTAATCTCTCCTCCCCCTCCTCTCTCCACTTCCCTCCCCCCTTCCCCTCCCTACCCCCCTCCTGTACGCTGAGGTATTCATTGACATTCCACACACACACACACACATACACACACACACACACACACACACACACACACACACACACACACACACATTCCTCCTTTCAATGGCACACCAAACTTCCCTCTTCGTCACACACACACACGTACACACCTACCTCACGCACACACATACACACACAAACCTCACGCACACATACATACTTCACACGCACATGCTTTTTGATATTCATATAATCAATCGATACACACACGCACACGACATGCACTGGGAAGGAAGGAAGGAAGAAGGAAGACGGAAAGGAAGGAAGGAAGAAGGAAAGGAAGGAAAGGAAGGAAGGAAGGAAAGGAAAGGAAGGAAGGAAGAAGGAAAGGAAGGAAGGAAGAAGGAAAGGGAAGAGGGGGAGAGGGAATAATGACAACGAGGAAAGAAGGAAGGAAGGTGGGAAGGAAGAAGGAAGGAAAGAAGGTAGAAGGGGAGGGAGGGAAGAAGGAAAGGAAGGAAGGAAGAAGGAAAGAAGGAAGGAAGAAGGAAAGGAAGGAAGGAAGGAGGGAAGGGAGGAGGGGGAGAGGGAATAAGAGGAAAGATGGAAGGAAGGAAGGAAGGAAGGAAAACCATAAGAAAAGGAGAGGGCAGAAAGACATGTAAAAAGCAGAGGAATGAAAAAGACAGAGGAGGAGGAGGAGGAGGAGGAGGAGGAGACGCCAAAGAGAGGAGCGGAGGAAGAGAGGAGGGAGGGGGAGGGGGAGAGAGAGAAAAAAGAGCGGGGAGGGGAAGAGAGAGAAAAAAGAGAGAGGGGGGGAGGGGGAGAGAGAGCAAATAAGTGAGTTGGTGAATGAAACGCAGGAATTCTCATCTGCATGTTAAAGAGAGAGAGACAGAGAGAGACAGAGAGAGAGAGAGAGAGAGAGAGAATGGGGTGAGCTTTCGAAGTCTGGTAGGAGGGGAGGGGAGGGGAGGGGACGGGAGGGGAGGGAGCAGTAAGAAGGGGAAGGGAAGGGGAGGGGAGGGAAGGTAGGGGAGGGGAGGGAAGGTAGGGGAGGTAAATGAGTGAGCAATGAAGACAGGTATGGATGGAGGGAGGGGAGGGGAGGGGGAGGGGGGGAGCAACTGGTCCAGCAAGGGAAGGTTACACACACACATAATTACAAGGTCAGGATAGGGTGAAGGTCAGGGGAGGGGGAGGGGGAGGGGAGGGGGAGGGTGAAGGAAAGGTAGGGCAGAGGAAGAACCGGGAGGAAGAGAGAGACGTGGAGGGAGGAAGAAAGGGGGGGGAGGGTATGGGAATGCACGCACACACACACACACACACACACACACACACACACACACACACTAGCCGCCTTCTTTGAGAGAGAGAGAGAGAGGAGGGCAAGGGGAGGAAAATGAAGATACACATACATACACACACACACACACACATACATATACATACACACACACACATACATACACACACATACATATACATACACACACATACATATACATACACACACACATACATACACATACCTACATATCAACAACGGGTCCAGTTCTGAGTAACATCTTAACACCTTTTCCTGAGCGATTTATTTATTTACTATTTCCCTTGTTAATAAATACAAGATACTGAGGTGTAATAGGGAAAATAAACCACTAAAGGAAAGGCATTACGTATTCAAAGGACTCTATACTCCTTTCACCTTAGCTTGGCCTGATTTTCGTCCTTCTGCAGCTTCACGTGGCTCAGTGGCAAAGACAGTGCTAAGGCTCTACATCCTTCCCACGGCACTTCTTCGTGACTACCATCATAGTGGCAATTTTAGGCCAAGTTGGAGAGAGAGAGAGAGAGAGAAAAGAGAAAGAAATTAGTATGAGAAAATGTGTGTGTGTGTGTGTGTGTGTGTGTGTGTGTGAGAGAGAGAGAGAGAGAGAGAGAGAGAGAGAGAGAGAGAGAGAGAGAGAGAGAGAGAGCGAGTGACTTTACAAATAACCTACCATTCTTCTCGTTCATCATTTCAACCAGTCATCACTTTTGTTGTCGTTGTTGTCATCACTATTTACCTACGGAGAGAGAGAGAGCAGCATATTAGTCATCACCATCATCATCATCATCACCCTCATCATCATCATCATTATCATCACCACCACCACCACCATCATCATCATCATCCTCACTATCATCATCATCATCACTACCATCATCATCATCATTACCATCATCAATCATCACCACCATAATCATCATCATTATCATCACCATCATCATCATCGTCATCATCACCACCACCACCATCATCATCACGACCACCATCACCACCATCATCATCACCCTTATCATCGTATTCATCATCATCATCATCACCACCACCATCATCACAATTATTATCACCATCATCACCACCACCACCACCACCATCATCATCATCATTATCATCCTCATCATCACCACCACCACCATCATCATCATCACCACCATCATCATCACCATCACCACCACCATCCTCCTCCTCACTATCATCATCATCATCATCATCATCACCATCATCATCTCATTTCGCATTAACAAATTATTAGGAAGACACATCAAATAATTACAGGACAAGTTTTATCTAACAATCATCCACTCACCTGATGTAGTGCTGCCTACTTCTTCCTTCACCTTTATCATTATTTTTCTGTGTCTGCCCTCCTCTCTTCCTTTTTCTCACCATCATCCACTCACTTGATGTAGTGCTGCCTACTTCTTCCCTCACCTTTATCATTCTCTTTCTGTGTGCCCCTCCTCTCTTCCTATTTCTCACCATCATCCACTCACTTGATGTAGTGCTGCCTACTTCTTCCTTCACCTTTATCATTATTTTTGTGCCTGTCCTCCTCTCTTCCTATTTCTCCCATCTTTCCTGTCACTTTTTATTACTCTTCTTTCCTTTTCAGGTGGCTTTATATTGAGTGACAAGCCTAATGGTTTCCTGTAAGCCAGGAAACCATTTACAACGCTGGGTGGTAACCATATAACCAACCCATACGTGTTGGCGGAGGGTTAGTGCCCCTCCCAGTAAAACAACTAGCTCAAAGACAAACGGCCACCCCTTACCCGATTATGGCGTCTGGCGATAGACTGATGGATAGACAGACAGACAGAAGTTTATGCGTGTGTTCGCCTGCCTGTCTGTCTGAGTAATATAGTAAAGAATTAAAGCCACACACACTATCTCTTATACATCTATGTCTATTTATCTATCCATCTATCAAATTTATCTACCATTACTAGACATCTATTTATCGATCAAGACCATCATCATCATCACAATCATTATCTTCATTATCATCATCAACCTTTTGTATATTTCATCTCTCTCTCTCTCCATATACAGCCATTTTTTTTTTTTTTTCATTTCATAGCACCCTCCACTCATCACCCTTCCCATTCATCCCTCCCCTCCCTTCCTTTCATTTTCCCCTCTCCCCTCCCTTCCCCTTCTTTCAGTTCTCCCTCTCCCCTCCCCTCCCTCATCACCTGCCCCTTATCTCCCCTCTCTCTCATTTTACACCCCCCCCCATCACCCCTCCCCTTTCATCTCTTTCCCCTTCCCTCGTTTCTCTCTCTCTCTCTCTCTCTCTCTCTCTCTCAAATACCCGTTCAGGTTCCTTAAAATAACTGGTGTGTGTGTGTGTGTGTGTGTGTGTGTGTGTGTGTGTGTGTGTGTGTGTGTGTGTGTGTGTGTGTGTGTAGCGTCTTTAATCGATTTCTATAGAGAATTCAAAGCACTGCAGATTTATGGCTTTCTATATATATGCTAATTTCTGTTTTATCTCCACTCTATCAAATTCGATAAAAGGATTCTCTCTCTCTCTCTCTCTCTCTCTCTCTCTCTCTCTCTCTCTCTCTCACCTCGGCACTTCCCCTTCTCGCCCTTTCTCTCCATACCTCCCCCCCCCATCTCTCTCTCTCCCTTTCTTTCCACCCTCATTATCTCCTCTCCAATTCCCACCATACCTCCACCACCTCCCTTACCCTGCCTTATCGCCTCCCCCCTCCCCATTCCTTCCTCCCTCCCTCCCCCTCCCCCAGCAGCTGGCCTATTGTCCCCCTCAACATCTGCCCTCCCTTTCACAGCAGGCCTAAACCGGGATCCGCTCCCCTGGCTCAGTCTGCTGGTGTGGGCGTGGGTGTGGCAGTGGGAGTAGGAAATGAAGAAATGATGCAGGATAGACACTGATAACGCTGACTGTCTGCTGGTGTGGGCGTGGGTGTGGCAGTGGGAGTAGGAAATGAAGAAATGATGCAGGATAGACACTGATAACGCTGACTGTCTGCTGGTGTGGGCGTGGGTGTGGCAGTGGGAGTAGGAAATGAAGAAATGATGCAGGATAGACACTGATAACGCTGACTGTCTGCTGGTGTGGGCGTGGGTGTGGCAGTGGGAGTAGGAAATGAAGAAATGATGCAGGATAGACACTGATAACGCTGACTGTCTGCTGGTGTGGGCGTGGGTATGGCAGCGGGGGGAGGGCAGCGTGATGTATGTACCAGCCAGATCCGAATTTCCGAACCTTATTTTCGTAACACCATTCAGCTTTGATTTATTCTTTTACATAATGCAATAAGTATCTCTACAAAATATTCTTTTATATAAAAAATAAGCTGACTCCTGCCCTCTCTCTCTCTCTCTCTCTCTCTCTCTCTTTCACACAGTTACCTTCATGCTTCCCTCTTGCTATACTCATCCATCTTCTTTCCCTCCCTCCCTCCATCTTTACTATCTCCCTCCCTCCCCTTCCTCTCTCCCTCAGTCATCTCTCTGCCTTCCTACCTCTCCTCTTTTCAACGGTATAACTCTACGGCCTTACTCTCCTCTTTTCAACAACATAACTCTACGGCCTTACTCTCCTCTTTTCAACAACATAACTCTACGGCCTTACTCTCCTCTTTTCAACAACATAACTCTACAGCTTACTCTCCTCTTTTCAACATAACTCTATGGCCTTACTCTCCTCTTTTTAACCACTCGTCAGGGCAAATAAAATGAATAACCTCTTCCTCGATCCGCTGCTCACCACACACACACACACACACACACGACTCATTCAACAAGAAATTAGGATAAGTATAGACAATTACAACAGCTACTACTACCACTACTACTACTATACTACTACTACTACTATTACTCATTATTATTACTACTAGGTTCAAAATGGCGTCTCATGCTAGGGCCTACGGGGTATAGATGCATCGGAGCCAAAACGGACGCAAACCCCAGTTCTCAGCCTATGAATTAAAACACCATCACTATTCAATGCACAACTACTCCCGGTCTTACTCTCCTTCGTGGGTGTGGCAAACATAGCGCTTTCCCTCCTCTCTTTCGATTTCCCTTCTTCTATCTCTCTTTCTTTCTTTCGATTCCCTTCTCTCTTTCTTTCTTTCAATTTCCCTTCTTCTATCTTTCTTTCTTATGATTTCCTTTCTCTCTCTTTTTCTTTCTTTCAATTTCCCTTCTTCTTTCTTTCTTTCTTTCGATTTCCCTTCTTCTTTCTTTCTTTCAATTTCCCTTCTTTCTTTCTTTCAATTTCCCTTCTTCTTTCTTTCTTTCTTTCGATTTCCCTTCATCTTCTTTCTTTCATTCATTCTTTCTTGTTCAGTCATAACTCCAAAACAATAAGGTGTAGGCAAGCGTATTATACAACAAAACGCAGCCTGTCGGAGTGTAGATGTTTGTTTTCATGTTTGGCAGAGCATACTGGCTACGGTTCGCGAGTTACGGCCAGAAACTCACATCGCGTCACCCGTGCGTATGCCAGTTTCCGCAAGACTGGTTCCCCACAGCACGCCAACACTTATAAAACGTACTAAAACACTTCTTTTCACAGGAAGGAAGCCTCGTTTAAGTCCTTCCCTATACCATACATGTAAGAATCCAAATCTATCTTTCTTTATGCCTAATTATACTTCCACAAAAAGATCATACGCTAGAAAACGAAAATATTCTTCTAAAATGATTGTTAAGAAGTAGGAATGGCAACAGTGCACTGATAAGAGATGAAAAACACAGACACAAGACAGCAGTGAGGATGGGAGGAGATTTGGAGACCTCCACCCATTACTACATTCCATCCATACCCATTCCACCTCTACCCATTACTACATTCCACCCATACCCATTACTGCATTCCACCTCTACCCATTACTACATTCCACACTTTAACCACAGACTTGTAGCTGGTGGAATGTAGTAATGGGTATAGGTGGAATGCAGTAATGGGTATAAATGGAATGTAGTAATGGGTATAAGTGGAATGTAGTAATGGGTAGAGGTGGAATGTAGTAATGGGTAGAGGTGGAATGTAGTAATGGGTAGAAGTGGAATGTACTAATGGGTATAAGTGGAATGTAGTAATGGGTATAGGTGGAATGTAGTAATGGGAAGAGGTGGAATGTAGTAATGGGTAGAGGTGGAATGTAGTAATGGGTAGAGGTGGAATGCAGTAATGGGTATAAGTGGAATGTAGTAATGGGTATAAGTGGAATGTAGTAATGGGTGTAAGTGGAATGTAGTAATGGGTATAAGTGGAATGTAGTAATGGGTATAAGTGGAATGTAGTAATGGGTATAGGTGGAATGGGTATAAGTGGAATGTAGTAATGGGTATAAGTGGAATGTAGTAATGGGTAGAGGTGGAATGTAGTAATGGGTATAAGTGGAATGTAGTAATGGGTATAAGTGGAATGTAGTAATGGGTATAAGTGGAATGTAGTAATGGGTATAAGTGGAATGTAGTAATGGGTATAAGTGGAATGTAGTAATGGGTAGAGGTGGAATGTAGTAATGGGTATAAGTGGAATGTAGTAATGGGTATAGGTGTGGAATGGGTATAAGTGGAATGTAGTAAAGGGCATAAGTGGAGTGTAGTAATGGGTATAGGTGTGGAGTGGGTATAGGTGTGGAATGGGTATAGGTGTGGAATGGGTATAGGTGTGGAATGGGTACAGGTGTGGAATGGGTACAGGTGTGGAATGAAGTAATCAGCAGAGGTCTCCAAATCTCCCACCATCCTGAATGCTCTCATGTTTGTTCGTTTGTGTGTGTGTTTTTTCATATCTTACCTGTGCACTTTTGCCACTCCTACCTCTTAACAATCATATCAGAAGAACATTTTTGTGTCCTAGTTAATGGCGGGGGGTCACGTCATCACCCGTATCTGTCTGTCTCTCTGTCCAAGTAAATCTCTCATGAAGTTCCACTCGAATTTCGAAAAAAAGATTCATGGAGGGGACGCGCCCATTGGCCAAAGAATAATTGCTGAGATTTTGAGAAGTTCCAGACGCAAGATTTATTATTATTATTATTATTATTATTTTTTGGTGGGGGGCGGGGGTTGTTACATGGCGAGATGGGTTAATTTTACGTTTTTGTTTTTTTTAATATATATCGTATTTAAAACTATTGGTCTGACTTTCGTGTAAATATTCAAACTTGCTTTCTGTCACGGAACTGAAAAACACTGCGTGATTTGTTTTGGTGATCCTGGCGCTAGCGGAGGTATGCACTCCCTGAAGGGGTTACTAGCAATTATCATTATTATTATTATTATCATTACTTTTATTATTACTAGTGTCATTATCATTATTATTATTATTATTTTCGTGCTCTATTATTATTATTATTATTATTTTATTATTATTATTATCATTACTTTTATTATTACTACTGTCATTATTTTCATTATTATTATTATTATTATCATCATCATTATTATCAAAACACTAAAAAAGATGAGGGAGCTTCAGGGCTGTAATATGGGGCTTCATTAAATTCGCTAAAGTCTACGGGCAACGCACCTAATGTTCGAAAAACATTAATGAGTGACAAACCGACAGGGCAGCATAAAGATATTGATTATATACACCCAAACGCCATCTACTACTACTACTACCATCATCCACCACCACCACCACAACTACCACACACCACCACCACACTCAACAACCAAACACCACCACACCACCACAATTGCTACCATCATCCACCACCACCACCACCACAACTACCACACACCACCACCACACTCAACAACCAAACACCACCACAATTGCTACCACTTACGTAACCTTAAACCACGTGGGTCTGTTTACCCTTTCCCGTCACGTGACCCCCCCGCCTCTCCCCCTCCCCCTACTCCTCCCCTTTCCCCTTCCTCCTCCCTCCCCCCCTTCCCCTTCCCTTCTTCCTCCCTCCCTCCCTCTCCCTTCCCCACCTCATCCTTCCCTGCTCGTCACCCTCCCCCTCCCCTTCCTCCTCTCTCCCTCCCCCCTGCCCTTTATCCTCCCTCCCTCCCTCCCTCCCTCTCCCCCTCCCCTCCCTTTCTTCCTCCATTAATTTTCTTTCTCTTCCTTTCCTTACATTCATTCTCTCTCTCTCTCTCTCTCTCTCTCTCTCTCTCTCTCTCTCTCTCTCTCTCCGGACTAAGTAGGTTTATGAGAGTGATTCGGGGGAGAGAGAGAGAGAGAGAGAGAGAGAGAGAGAGAGGGAGAGGGGGGGAATCTATCCACCCATCTATTACCTATCAATCTATCCATCTATCTATCAATATCAAACTGTCCTACCAATCTATCTATCAATCTCTTCTATCTATCTATTTATCTATCAATCTTTTCTATCTATCTATCTATCTATTATTCTCTATCTATCTATTCATCTATCTACCTATCTATCAGTCTATTCATTCATTCATCTATCCACCTGTCTATCTATTTCCACTTGTCTATCTACCTAGCCAATTACTTTCATGTCTTTCTATCTATCGATCCTTCTATCAACCCACCAGTGTACCTGTCTATCTATCCATCTATCTATCTCCAATCTGATGCACGCTGGGTGATAGATAGAAAGACTGACGAGATAGATAGATGGATAGATAGAAAGACAGACAGACAGACACAGACAGACAGACAGACAGACAGAGGAAGATAGATAGACAGTTGGATAGACACGTAGACAGACAGACTGAGATAGATGTAAATAGATAGACCAAGAGAGAGAGAGAGAGAAGATGACGCACTGAGAGAGGTGAGAGGGAGGAAGGGAGGGGAGAGGGAGGGGGGAAGGAGGAGGGGGAGAGGGAGGAAGGGAGGGGAGAGGGAGAGAGGGAGGAAGGGAGAGGAGAGGGAGGAAGGGAAGGGAGAGGGAGGAAGGGAGGGGAGAGGGAGAAAAGTGAGTGGGAGAGGGGAGAGAGGAGAAAAGAGGGGAGGGGAGGGGAGGGGAGGGGAGGGGAGGGGAGGGGAGAGGGGAGGAAGACTGACTCATCAACCAGAACTGTGTCACACTTGCACAGGGGGAGGGGAGGGGAGGGGAAGAGGGAGGGGAGGGGAGGGGAGGGGGAGTGTAAAGGGGAGAGGAAGATAGATAATAGTGATAGATATAGATAGATAGATAGATGGAAGGGTAATAGATAGAGACAGGAAATAGTTCATAAATAAGAATACATAGATAGATAGATAGATGGATAGATAGATGGATAGATAGATAGATGAAGAGAGATAATTAAAAGCAGTCCAAGACTTCCCATAGATAGACAGAAAAATATTGATAGATAGATTCAGAGAGAGAGAGAGAGAGAGAGAGAGCAGACATAAAACAAGGCTGGCTCATAACGCCCTTCTTGCTCTCAGGCTACGCTCTGTTTCTCACGCTTTCTCTCTCTCTCTCTCTCTCTCTCTCTCTCTCTCTCTAACACACACACACACACACACACACACACACTTTTTCCATTTCTAAATTTTCACTACTCTCTCTCTCTCTCTCTCTCTCTCTCACCTGCGTAATTTGCATGTCAGTTTTTCTATTAATTATAAAACTCGTTTACTACCGTGTGTGTGTGTGTGTGTGTGTGTGTGTGTGTGTGTGTGTGTGTGAGAGAGAGAGAGAGAGAGAGAGACGGACAGACAGGGAGGGGGAGAGAGAGAGAGAGAGAGGGGGAGAGGGAGGAAGGGAGAGAGAGAGAGAGAGAGAGAGAGAGAGAATCCTGAACTGGACACAGGAGCAAGAGTTCAAGGCTTATTGACACACACACACACACACACACACACACACACACACACACACACACGTGGTAGTGCTTAATATAGTGGAGGGGAAGGATGGGATGAAGTCAGGTTGATTTCTCTCTCTCTCTCTCTCTCTCTCTCTCTCTCTCTCTCACACACACACACACACACACACACACACACACACACAGAAAACAGAAAGGAATTTGCTCACTTCGACTCGTTCACGGGAGGAAGGGAGGGAGGGAGGCCGATAGGAGGGAAGGGAGGGAGAGGAGAGAGGGAAAGAGATGGGGAGGGAGAGAGGGAGGAAGGTAGGAAGGGAGAGAGGGAGGGAGATAGGAAAGGAGAGAGGGAGTGAGATTGGGAAGGAGAAAGGAAGGAAGGAAGGGAGGGAGAGAGGGAGGGAGGGAAGAGAGGGAGGGATAGACTGACAGATAGGTAAATAGGGAGGGAGGGAGGGAAGGAGAGACAGCATGGAGGGAGGGAGGGAGGGAGAGACAGCATGGAGCGAGGGAGGGAGGGAGGGAGGAAGGCAAGGAGGAGAATGAGAGAGAGAGAACGGGAAGGGATGGAGGGAGGAGAGGAAAGAGGGAGATAGTAAAGGTAGAGAGAGAGAGAGAGAGAGAATGAGTTACTTTCAAGATGCCTGGACAAATTCCCTCTCATCCCTTCCATAGCACTTCTTCGTGACTAGCATCGAAATCTACTAAGTTCTAACCAACGTGTAAGAAAGAGAGAAAAAGGGAGAGAAAGTATTAAGGAAAGAAGTGGTATTGAGAAGAAGAAATAAGGGAGAAATGGAGAGGAGGAGGAGGAGGAGGAGGAGGTGGTGGTGGTGGTGGTGGTAGTAGCAGTTGTAGTAGTAGCAGTAGTAGTAGTAGTAGTAGTAGTAGCAGCAGCAGCAGCAGCAGCAGCAGCAGCAGCAGCAGCAGTAGTAGTAGTAGTAGTAGACCCAGCTTTAAAAAATGTGCTACAGTGTCACATGTTTAATACAATGAATTCCTGAATATCCTACAATGTCTATCTATCTATCTATCTATCTATTGCCAGACGCCTCAAGTCCGTTCGGGGTGCCCACAAGCAAATCGCCTCCACGTCGCCCTGTCCCCCGCCATTTCATAGCCCTGTTCCCAACTCACACACCACCCCTCTCTCGCATACACCTCTCCACCCCATCCCTCCATCACTACAATTATGTTTTTTGATCCGCATAACTATACATATAAAAAAAATCGAAAAAAAAGCCAAACCATATATATATATTTTTCTTCCGTCACCGTACACGAGAACAAAGACCACCCTACGCCACGCACTTGTGTCACACGAGGAACGGAACACCTTCATCGTCAGCACAGCGGATCCCACACAACGTAAACAACCTGCAAACTAGGAGTGAAATATTTCTTCCCCCCTCCCCCCTCCTCCTCCTCACAGCCCCGATAGGCAGCTCTGAGTGTGGTATATTAAAAAAAAATATTAGACACGAAAGTACCCCCCCCACACACACCCTTCAGGGGCACAAAAAGTTAGGAAGTTATTGAAGAGTACAGGGAGCCAGGCATCTATAGGTGACTGAATTATACCATCGATAAAATTGCCCGGGCTTGTCAGATCCAAGTGTACCTGAGGAGAGTGAGTGCCACCACGAGAAGGAGTCCCTCTACAGCGGCGGAAGGAGAGGGAGGGGGAGAGAGGAGGAAAGGGTTATCTCATCTAGCAGGGGGAGGGGAGAGGGGGAGAGGAGAGGACAGGGGAGGGGAGAGGGGAGGGTAAAGGTAGCAGTGTTAAGAGAAAGGACGGGGAGGAGGGGGAGGGGAGGAAAGGGGAGGAGGGGGAGGGGAGGAAAGGGGAGGAGGGGGAGGGAATGGGTGTGATGTAACACGAGGAAGGGGAGGGGGGGAGGGGAAGGGGAATCCAATCAGCTGACTCAAGTACCCAAAGAGGGGGAGGGGAGGGGGAGGGGAAGGGAGGGGAAGGGAGGGGAAGGGGAGGGGGATGGTCGTAATAACATACTTCATCACACAGTAAATACAAGGGGAGGGGAGGGGAGGAGAGGGGAGGAAAGGGGAGGGGGATGGAGAAAAGGGTAGGGGAGTGTAGGGAGAGAAAGGAGTGGAGGAAAGGAGAGAGAAGGAAAGACGGTGGAGGAAAAGGGAGAGAGAAAATGGAAAAGAGAGGAGAGGAAAGAAAGGGAAGGAGAAGAGAAGGGATTCAGAGAGAGAGAGAGAGAGAGAGAGAGAGAGAGGGGGGGGAATTTAAAGATAGTGAGGTAGCATTATTTCCCCCTAATCATATCGCTCGCTCTCATTTCTCCTTTCTCTCTCTCTCTTTCTCTCTCTCTCTCTCTCTCTCTCTCTCTCTCTCGCTCATATATCATTTTAACAAGTGTAAGAGAAAAGAGAGAGAGAGAGAGAGAGAGCAACATCACACAAAGTTGGTCTCTGAATGTCAAGAGTTTGCCTTTAAAGTGGGGTGCTCTCTCTCTCTCTCTCTCTCTCTCTGACAGGATGAAAATAGCACCGTCATCATCATCACCATCATCATCATCATCATCATTACTATTAAAGAGGTCGAGAGATGGGTGATGATGATGATGATGATGATGATGATGATGATGATGACGATGATGATGACGATGATGATGACGATGACGGCGATGATGATGATGATGACGGCGATGATGATGACGATGATGATGACGATGATGATGATGATGATGATGATGATGAACATGTATGAGTCTGGCAAGCAAATTATCACACACACACACACACACACACACACACACACACACACACACACACACACACACAAGGTCAGAGAGGCATGGCGGGAGAGAAGGGAGGGAGGGAGGGAGGAAAGGAAGGTGGGAGGGAGGGACGGAAGATGGGAGGAAAGGAGGGAGGGAGGGAGAATGGGAGGAAAGGAGGGAGGCATGCAAGGACATGCAGGCTTACTAGGAGGAATGGGAAGGAGGGAGGGAAGGAGGGAGGGAAGGAAGGAAAGAAGGAAAGGAAGAAAGGAAAGGCGGAAGATAAGGAAGGAAGAAAGGAAAGAGGGAGAGAAGGAAGGAAGGAAGGAAGGAAGGAAGGAAGGAAGGAAGGAATGAAAGGAAGGAAGGAATGAAATGGAATTAATAAATGAATGAAGGAAAGAAGGAAAGGAAGAAAGGAAAGACGGAAGGTAAGGAAGGAAGGAAAGAAAGAAGGATGGATGGAAGGAAAGAAGGAAGAGGCAGGAAGGAAGGAAGGGAAAGAAGGAAGGAGAGAAGGAAGGAAGGGAAAGAAGGAAGGAGAGAAGGAAGGAAGGGAAAGAAGGAAGGGAAGGAAGGAGGGAGGGAAGGAAGGAGAGACGGAAGGGAAGGAAGGAGGGAGGGAAGGAAGGAGGGAAATGAATGAATGAAGGAAATGAATGAAGGAAGTACAGAAGGAAGGAAGGAAGGGGGAAAAGAGGGTGGAGAGGGGATGGAGGAGGAGAGGGTGAAGGTGAGTGGGGAGGAGGGAGGGAGGAAGAAGAAAAGGAGGGAGGGAAAATCAGGAACGTTAGAGGGAGGGAGGGAGGGAAAAAAAAGGAAGGAGAAAGA
>NC_136957.1:1569562-1579562 GCF_032717465.1 Coenobita brevimanus
CACACCTGGCACTAAGTGGACACACCTGGCCACTAAGTGGACACACCTGGCACTAAGTGGACACACCTGGCCACTAAGTGGACACACCTGGCACTAAGTGGACACACCTGGCCACTAAGTGGACACACCTGGCCACTAAGTGGACACACCTGGCCCACTAAGTGGACACACCTGGCCCACTAAGTGGACACACCTGGCCCACTAAGTGGACACACCTGGCCCACTAAGTGGACATACCTGGCACTAAGTGGACACACCTGGCACTAAGTGGACACACCTGGCACTAAGTGGACATACCTGGCACTAAGTGGACACACCTGGCCCACTAAGTGGACACACCTGGCACTAAGTGGACACACCTGGCCACTAAGTGGACACACCTGGCACTAAGTGAACACACCTGGCACTAAGTGACACACCTGGCACTAAGTGGACACACTGGCCACTAAGTGGACACACCTGGCACTAAGTGGACACACCTGGCACTAAGTGGACACACTGGCCACTAAGTGGACACACCTGGCACTAAGTGGACACACCTGGCACTAAGTGGACACACCTGGCACTAAGTGGACACACTGGCCACTAAGTAGACACACCTGGCACTAAGTAGACACACCTGGCACTAAGTAGACACACCTGCCATTAAGTAGACACACCTGGCACTAAGTGGACACACCTGGCCACTAATTGGACACACCTGGCACTAAGTAGACACAGTTGCAAGGATAGACCACAAATTGACTGACAAATACAAACATTTAATAACAATAATAATAATAATAATAATAATAACTTACATATAGACGGTCTCTCCTCTCCGTACACAGATGGGATAGGTACCTGGAAGGAAATGAAGAATATTTGAAATTAAAGATAATCCGATTTACATGAATACCGAAGAAAGAGACAGGGTTAGATGAGAGAGAGACTGGCGTTAGAAAGGTAGTGGGGTTACTACTGCGTCTGTATTTCTCTCTCTCTCTCTCACACACACACACCTCTTCACTTCTCAACGCCTAACTCTTTTTTCCCTCCTCTCATTCAGAGTCTCTCTCTCTCTCTCTCTTCCTCTCTCTCTCTCTCCCCTCACTCACATTCTCCCCTTGAGCGTAAAGTTAATGGAAGAGGGGAGACTGCGCCTCTCTCTCTCTCTCTCTCTCTTTAACATACACACACACACACACTTCAAACGCGATCAGTGAATCAACAATGATTTGTGGGAGGGGCCGAAACTGTGTGTGTGTGTGTGTGTGTGTGTGTGTGTGTGTGTGTGTGTGTGTGTGTGTGTGTGTGTGAGATAGAGAGAGAGAGAGAGAGAGAGACAAACACGCAACCACACCCAACTCCACCACACATGCTCAAGACACAACACATTCGGCCCAAAATAATAATAATAATAATAAAAATAAACTAACAAATAATGAACAGAACAAAAATGAATATATAAAATCCATTACAAAAAAAAACAAAAAATATATATACGGCGGCGAAATATTCAAAGAGGACGAAACTGGGAGCCGTGTTTGCGCGGAGCCGAATTCGTCAAAAAACATGGCGACGCGAGCGAAAGGAAAACACGGGCGTTGAATAGAAAAACAATGGCGATGAGAACGGTGTGGAGTGACGTAGATAGATAGATAGATTGCTAGAGAGATAGATAGATAGATAGATAGATAGGGATACGTAGATAGATGGAAGGAAGGAAGGATTGTGGTGGACGGAGGGATGGATGGATAGATTGATAAAGTTATTCAGATAGAGAAAGAGATATTATGCAATTAGATAGATAGATAGACAGGTAGGTAGGTAGGTAGGTAGGTAGGTAGGTAGATAGGTTGGTTGGCTGGTTGGGAGGTAGGTAGGTAGGTAGGTACAGACAGCGGGTAAATAATAATAATAATAATAATAATAATAATAATAATAATAATAATAATAATAATAATCCGCTTAAAATTATTTTCCATTATTGAACTACTTTTTGCTTGAGAGAGAGAGAGAGAGAGAGAGAGAGAGTCTGAAATATGCACAGAATATTAAGCACACAGGAACAAACGTACACACACACACACACACACACACACACACACACACACACACACACACACATCTGCATGCAAAGGCGCGTACACACATACTCCTACATACATGCATACGTACACACAACGAATTCATAAATCCACTGGGAATACATAAAAGGCGCACACACACACACACACACACACACACACACACGAAGGAAAGTACCGTAAGGCATGAATTTCTCTCTCTCTCTCTCTCCTAACCCTATCCATCACTTTCCTAACCTCTTTTTCAGCCATACCTAACCCCACCTCCTCTCCTCCCAACCCCTTCTCTCCTAGGACGCTCTCAGCCCTCCTAGCCCTCGCTTTCAACGTCTCCTAGCCCTCCTAACCTCTTCTCATCACTTCCAACCCCTCTCACTCTCTCTCCACCTCTCCCAGTCCTTTCTCTAGCCCTCTCCTGGTCTTCCCAGCCCTCATAGCCCTCGCCCTAGCCCCCTCCTAGCCCCCGGCCACGTAGCCCGCCCTGGTATCGACTAGAAGAGGCGGGGACGCGTAATTCGTGAAGCCACACTTGAGGGACTGGATGCAGTGAAGAGTGCTTGAGACGGACCCACCCCACCTGCCGCACACACACACACACACACACACACACACGGATACACATACGTACATACACCTATATATACCGATAATTACACACACACACACACACACACACACACACACACACACACAGCCGCAGACTTGATATTTGTACATAATTCTAATACTACACGGATCATACCTACATACCTACATACAGAAATACATACATACATACACATACATACATACATATACATTCATACATACATACACATACACACACAGATACATACATACACACACACATATACAGATACATACATACATCCAAACAGACACACATACATACATACATACTTATCACTTCACAAGTCAGATAACACACTGATCATAAAAACACACAACCATTTGACAAGGCATGAGTACACACACACACACACACACACACACACACACACACACACACACACACACACGGTTTTGTTTGTTTAACTTTTTCCATAACTCTCTCTCTCTCTCTCACCCCGTTTTTTCCTCCCTCTCCTCCTCCTCCCCCTTCCCCCCTTTTATCTCCCTTCTCCCATCACTGCCTTCTCTCCCTCTCTCTCTCTCTCTCCCATCTTTTTCTCCTCCTCTTCCTTTTCCTCCTCCCCTCCTTTCCTCTTCTCTTCCTTCTCTCCCTCTCATTCCTCCCTCCACTTCCTCTTCCCCTCCGATCCTCTTCTCTTCCCTCCCTCTCCCCTTCTTCGCTCTTCTTCTCTTCCTTCCCTCCCTCTCCCTTTCTTCCCTCTTCTTCTCTTCCTTCCCTCCCTCTCCCTTCTTCCCTCCTCTTCTCTCCCTTCTTCCCTCCTCTCCTCCTCCTTCTCTACGGAATGAAATATCAACGCCTTTACCTGAACTTTTTACCTTATCACTTAAGAGCATCAAGGTGCCACATGAATGGCAGCTTGCTAACGTAACCCCAATATTCAAAAAGGGCAACAGATCCTAACCAGAACACTACCGGCCAATTAGTTTAACATCGGTGGTTTGCAAATTGCTTGAAACTATTATCAGAGACAAGTTCGTAAAACACTTAGAAACAAACAATCTCATTAAAGATTCGCAACATGGTTTTCGTAATAATCGCTCTTGCCTTACGAATCTGCAAGACTTTTTCAATGATATACTGAACATGTATGACGAGACTAAATCAGTTGATGTGGTCTACCTCGATTTTCACAAGGCTTTTGACAACGTTCCACACAAATGACTCCTTCAGAAGCTAAAGGCACATGGTTTCAGCGGCAGGGTCCTTGGGTGGGTGGAAGATTGGCTCACCGGACGAAAGCAAAGAGTTGTAATGAACGGAAAAAGAGCCAGACTGGATAAACGTTACAAGTGGAGTGCCCCAGGGTTCAGTGTTAGGTCCTATTCTCTTCTTAATATATGTGAATGATATGGACGAAGGATTGTGTTGTAAGATTTCAAAATTTGCTGACGATACTAAAATAGGCAACAGAGCAGATACAGCACTGCAAAGACAGGCAATTCAGAGAGGTCTCGATCAACTGTTTAACTGGACCCAAGTCTGGCAAATGGATTTCAATATTAATAAGTGCAAAGTGTTCAACATTGGCAGTAAAAATGTAAGAGCAAGTTATAGCATGAATGTCAAACTTGATAGGGTAAACCATGAAAAAGACTTAGGAGTTATAATAAAAAGCGATTTGAAACCAAGCAAACAATGTATAGAAGCTGTGAAACAAGCCAGTAAATTGATTGGATTCATAGGTAGAGCATTTGAATATAAATACGATAATATTGTCCTCACTTTGTATAATTCCTTAGTACGCCCGCACTTGGAGTATTGCGTTCAGTTTTGGTCACCGTATTATAAAAAGGATATGGAAAAGCTTGAAAGAGTGCAGCGAAGGATGACAAAGATGATACCTAGATTGAGAAATAATCCGTACGAGGAACGTTTAAAAGCCATGAATCTCTCTACCCTAACAAAACGGAGGATACGAGGAGATTTAATTCAAGTATTCAAGATATTCAAAGGACACGATAACATGGCTGTCGATAAATACCTCACAGTTGATCACTCGAATAACACTAGAGGCAATGGGCACAAATTGGCAAACGATTCCAGTCGCATGAAGCTAAGCATTTCTTCTTCAATAGAGTTGTAAATATATGGAATAAATTGCCCTCCAACGTAATAGATTGTAATACAGTACAAACCTTTAAAGGTCGCCTGGATAAGTATTTGGCATCCAACCCCCAGCTTAATATGTTTACGCTTGAATAAAACACTTGTGTATGTATAATTTTCTGTTTTATTTTAGTTTAGTTTTTTAGAGCCTGGATCAATTAAATGCAAATATAGTATATGCACTAACTAGGATATCAACAGATAGCCCTGAGTTAACGGTCACTACTCATACTTTCGACCTGTGATGGGCTGTGGATCACTGAGGGTCCCTGTTAGTTACGTGGCCACCATCGGGATTTTTTTAATGTACCAGGGGTCACTGCTTCAGGAGGTGACTTGTGTGCTTGTCCCGCATGGGAAAGTTCCTAGTCTCAGTGGAATGAATGAAACTGGGGCCTGATTGACTGTTGCCTACCTTAATAGCGCCAGGCAAGGCTGCCGCACCACCCCTGAATACAATGTGCACTGCGCAATTTCCACACACTGTCTGCAGACGCCCCGTCAACTCAACGTACCCGTACATGGTGCCATGCATTAGTTAGTTATTTATTCGATTATTCATTGTACTTTACTACTTTCTCTTTCAGGTTATACATACAGGTAGCTTATAGATAATGTATTATAGAATGTAGCTTTTCCTTTTCAGTCTTTCCTATGAAATTTCCATGTCAGTTTTTCCATGCTGTTTGGTGGTTTTTCTCACTTTTTCTTACCAGTTGTAACTGGAGGGTTTGGAGGCGGGGGGAGCCTTCTTGCTTTACTATCTTTATCCTTCAGCATGTAGTTAGATCTTGTAGTCATAGTCTTGCTTTACTATCTTTATTCTTCAGCAAGAAGTTAGATCTTGTAGTCATAGTCTACCCTGTAACAAACAGCCTTGAATGGACTATAAGGTCTGTTGCTGTTTGCTTTCCTTTGTACTCCTTGTACTCCTTTGTCCTCTCATATTCTCTCCCTGTCCTCTCCCTTCTTCCCTCCTCCTCTTCCTTCTCTCCCTTCTTCCCTCCTCCTCTTCTCTTTCTCTCCCTTCTTCCCTCCTCCTCTTCCTTCTCTCCCTTCTTCCCTCCTCCTCTTCTCTTTCTCTCCCTTCTTCCCTCCTCTCCTCCTCCCCCTCCTAAGGTGAGGCCTGTGTTATCTTACCAGTACAGGGTGACGAACGCACGATAAACATTACCTCTCTCTCTCTCTCTCTCTCTCTCTCTCTCTCTCTCCATTTATAATCATTTTTATACCGTATACATCAAAACTCTCTCTCTCTCTATCTATCTATCTGAATGTCATGCCGCCTTTATCTGAGTAACGGTGTGTGTGTGTGTGTGTGTGTGTGTGTGTGTGTGTGTGTGTGTGTGTGTGTGTGTGTGTGTGTGTGTGTGTGTGTGTGTGTAGATATTACAACATGGTGCGAATAAAGGGGGGAGAGAGAGAGAGAGAGAGAGAGAGAGAGAGAGAGAGACAATAACACACACACACACACACACACACACACACACACACACACACACACACACACACTTCGTCAAGCTCGTTATCTCCATGAGGAAGGGGGAAGGAATGGAGGGAGGGAGGGAGGGAGGGAGGGAGAGAAAAGAGAGGAAGGGAGGGAGGGAGGGGGAGAGAGAGGATGAGGAATACATAGGACGTAGAGAAAACATGAGAGAAAGATCTAACTCACTTTAAAGAGAGAGGAAAGAGAGGAGGAAAGAGAAAAGGAGAGGAAGAGAGAGAGAGAGAGAGAGAGACAGACAGACAGACAGACAGACAGACAAGTGGCGAGGTGGGTAGATAGCACTGAGGGAACGACTGATAAGACAGCATATTGGGGAGACAGACAGACAAACGAGAGAGAGAGAGACAGACAGACAGACAGACAGACAAGTGGCGAGGTGGGTAGATAGCACTGAGGGAACGACTGATAAGACAGCATATTGGGGAGACAGACAGACAAACGAGAGAGAGAGAGACAGACAGACAGACAGAGACACAGAAATTACATACAGACAAATCAAGATAAAACAGAGTGACAGACAGACAGACAGATAAAAGGAAATTAAGTCGCCAACAGACAGACATTAGGACATACGGACAGACAAGTAGATAAAACTGATAGATAGCAAGAGGCAGGATAAGGTGGACAGACAGGAGATAGATATTTGGACAGACATAATAAGGGACAGACAGACAGAAAGCGATAGATATTATAATAATAATAATAATAATAATAATAATAATGTGACACGTAGATAGGGAGGAAAAGACAGAGACGACGTACACACACACACACACACACACACACACACACACACACACACACACACACACACACACACACAAACTCATCACATAGTCTATATACCTACTCTCTCTCTCTCTCTCAACGGAAGTGAGGCCGACGTTAAATAGGCAGCTGTGTGTGTGTGTGTGTGTGTGTGTGTGTGTGTGTGTGTGTGTGTGTGTGTGTGTGTGTGTGTGTGTGTGTGTGTGTGTGAGAGAGAGAGCGCACCAAAAATTAGAGCAAGAATTAAAGATACAAAACTTCAAGAAAACAACAAAAACAATAACTAACAACAGTCACGTGGGTTTACTGGCTTTAATTGGCTTCTCTCTCTCTCTCTTTTTTGTGAGAGAGTGAGAGAGTGAGTCAGCACAACGTTGGCCGAGAGTGAGTTAGTATTGTCGAGTTCACCTGCCAAATCTCTCTCTCTCTCTCTCTCTGCGGGGGGGGGGGTGATGTCATGTGTTTAGCCTTCACTAATAACGTGGACAGACGTACACTCATACATACACATACACGCGCACACATACATACATACACACACATACATTTAAATAAATACATTCACATATACACATACATTCACATACACGCACACATTCACATATACACACATACATTTACATATACACACACGTTCACATATACACATACATTCCCATACACGCACACATACATTCACATACGCACACCCATACATTCATATAAACACACACAAACACATTCACATACGCACACCCATACACAAACATACATTCACGTACGCACACCCATACATTCACATATACACACATACATGCACATATTCGCAAACATCCATTCACATACGCACACCCATACATTCACACACACACACACACACACACACACACACACACACACACACACACACACACACACTCTCCCAGAATTCATTTTTTTTTAGTCAGTCATAAATTTTCTTTTTAAAAAATTAAGTAAAACACTTATAAGACTATTTAGGTATTGATTTAATCCCGTAAGGGGTGGCCACAAACAAATCGCCTCCATGTCGCCCTGTCCCCCGCCATTTCACTGCCCTTCCCCCTCCCCCGCTCACACACCTCTCTCATATACCTCACCATTCCATCCCTCCATCTCATCCTCGGCCTCCCCCTCCCTCTCTTCTACCCGGCAAAATCCTAAGCTGGCCATATAATTATTTTTTTATGAATTTTAAAACTGGCGCCAAAGGGTTAAATTAGGGTAAGGTATGGTAGGGTAAGGTATGGTATGGTATGGTGTGGTGTGGTATGGTATGGTATGGTATGGTATGGTAAAGGTAAGGTAAGGTAAGGTATGGTAAGGTAAGGTAAGGTAAGGTGTGGTATGGTATGGTATGGTATGGTATGGTAAAGGTAAGGTAAGGTATGGTAAGGTAAGGTAAGGTAAGGTAAGGTCAGGTAAATTCATAACTATCCAGGTAAATTTATAACAGGTGTTCAAGTAATTTTCTGCTGTTAAGTTTGCAGCGTGAAAATCAGACACCCGTTTTCTCTTCTCAGCGTGTACTCCTTAATTTTCAACATTCAATATCTCAGCCAGTTTCAAATATTTTTCAACCAAATTTTGGCTCCACGTAGTATGATCATAGTTCTACAAGACCTGTAAGTTACGCAGACCTACATGAAAAAATGAGTGCTACAAAAATACTTAAATGCAGTCTAAAAACCGAACACCCAGTTCTTAGAAAATTTTGATAATTTTCTCATAAAGGATTATTTATATCTGTCTGAAACTTTTTACTAGGAAAGTATATATATCCCTTGTGCATATATAAAAAATTGAAAGTTTTTGTGTTCATCATTCAATTTAAAAAAAAAATCATTTAATATATACAGTGAGTAAATCTGAGCAATGTGCAATACCAGACATCAAAAATGCTTGTTATAAATTACGGTTACTCACTAATAAAAAGGGCGACGATGATGATGATGATGATGATGATGATGATGATGATACCAACAATAATAATAATCATAATACTAATGTGTGTGGTAATAATAATCAATAGCGGTATTAATATAATAATAATAATAATAACACCAATAATACCAACAATAATAATAAAAATAATAATAATAATAATAATAATAATAATAATCAATAATAATAATCAAAATAATAATAATAATACCAGACACCAGTAGCCGCACCCCATCAACCCTCTCAGAGCCGAACCTGGCCAGTGAGCCGAAAGAAGCATCACCTCAAGTGTTTGTTTACATTTTGGGCGCGACCACGTGGGCTGTGACGTCATCGAGGCCACGTGTACCCGATCTGATAAATACTGAGGCACCTTCTTCCTTACCTACCCTGGCAACTATGTGAGAGAGAGGGAGGGAGAGAGAGAGAGAGATGGGAATAACTATCATCATCATCATCACCACCACAACATTCCCCATAATAAACAGTATAAATATAATTGACAAAGACTGCTCTCACTTACCATATCAGTCCCTTATCTGAACCGGAAATAACCACAGATAAAGCAGTTATTAAGTCTATCACCACCATAACTTCTTTATCCTGAAGTCTCTCTCTCTCTCTCTCTCTCTCTCTCACACACACACACACACACACACACACACACACACACACACACACACACACACACATGCATTTAGGTCCCTTTATCATTTATTCTGTCTCTGTCTCTCTCTCTCTCTCTCTCTCTCTCTCTCTCTCTCTCTCTCTCACACACACACACACACACACACACACACACACACACACACACACAGGGAATACGTACATACAGTAATACCACTTTCTCATCTTCCCCTCACATGACCTTCACCCTTTTCACATACAGGCACTTATACATACATACATACATACGTACGTACATAAACCCATACATAAACTCTTACATATATACACATACAAACCCATACATAC
>NC_136957.1:1607062-1612062 GCF_032717465.1 Coenobita brevimanus
TGCTCTGATGAACTGGCTTCAATTGTGCCTCGCCTTCACATTTTCTCCCGAAATACTCGGGCAGCTGGGAGCGCCCATGAACTCACACTCTCTCCCCCACAATGCAGAACCTCTGCTTATCAAAATTCATTTATCCCCAGAACTACTACTCTCTGGAATTCACTTCCTGGGAGTTGCTTCCCACATACATTTAATCCACTTCATTTCAAATCCAGTTGTTGTAAGTATTTTACGAATGGACGATGCCTTTAGCCACATGGACTTATTTTATTTCCTTTGTTATTCCTTCCTCCATTCATTCTCTCTCTCTCTCCCTCTCTCTCTCTCTCTCTAAAAAAAAGCATTAAAAACGGTATATATAAATTTCTCTCTCTCTCTCGACCACCATTACTGGCAATTTGCAATGGATGTTTGGTTGAGAAAAACATTAGCTGGCAACCCTTACGACGGAGGGAGAGAGAGAGAGAGAGAGAGAGAGAGAGAGAGAGAGAGAGAGAGAGAGAGAGAGGGAATCACAAAACACCCATTCAGTAAAAGATTAAAGGGTTAGACAGAGGCAATTAAACTCCACAAAAGCTCAATCAAAACACACACACACACACACACACACACACACACACAGGAAAATACGACACGACATGGATAAAAAACAACACACACACACACACACACACACAGGAAAATACGACACGACATGGAGGATACAAACCCACACACACACACACACACACACACACACACACACACACACAATTACAAGATCCCAGCAAAGCACAGAGCAGAAACACCAAACAGGACCGTGCATTACCAAACACAAACACAACCAGAGGGACACTCAGTGGAGCGCATCTCTCCGACAAGGGCAACGTAATTTCCAAGCCACTCTTCATAATGGGTTAGGTTTCCTCATCACGGATTAGAGTTTCGCAAAGAAGTGTTTTCCGGATCCAGAATCTGTAATACGCTTCGGATCGGTGCCAAAAATTAATCGATTATACCCTGGGACAAGGGCTATCTACCCACCAAATTTGGTCCAAATCTCTCTTTTAGTTTTTGAGTAATCCTGCTAACAAACAAACAAACATCGATCCCAAAAGTTGATCGATTATTCCCTGGGACATTGGCTATCTACCCACCAAATTTTGTCCAAATCTCTCTTTTAGTTTTTGTGCAATCCTACTGACAAACAAACATGGGTGAAAACATACTGTCCTTGTTAGAGAAAATAGCAAAATAACAAGAACAAACGAACAATAAGTAAGGAAAATTTTGGGGGTCAAAAAAATTAAAAGTATCATAGAAGAAAACAGAAAACGGATACTATAACAAAAAACTAACAAAAATAACCAAAAAATAACAAAATAAAAACAAAAAACCTAAGGATAGCACAATACAAAGAAATCAGAACTAACAGGATCTCTCTCTCTCTCTCACACACACACACACACACACACACACACACACACACACACACACGTCTACCTTCATCAAAACAACAATCACAAGAGAGAGAGAGAGAGAGAGAGAGAGAGAGAGAGAGAGAGAGAGAGAGAGAGAGTATGGCAGCCAAGTTCAATCCATACAAGTGAGTCGGTGTGTGTGTGTGTGTGTGTGTGTGTGTGTGTGTGTGTGTGTGTGTGTGTGTGTGTGTGTGTGTGTGGAGGTGAAGGTTGAGAGGGGCAGCAAATGTTTACATTGTTTAAACACCTTGCGTGTTTTTTTTTTCGTTTTTTCTTCCTTCTCGTGCTTATGTCAACAATGTGTGTGTGTGTGTGTGTGTGTGTGTGTGTGTGTGTGTGTGTGTGTGTGTGTCTGTCTGTCTGTCTGTCTGGTCTGTCTGTCTGTGTGTAACTCCTTAAATTCAGCATGTTTTATTCACACACACACACACACACACACACACACACACACACACACACACACACACACACACACACCGCGCACACACACACTTATCCATATTCAACTCCTCACTGACTCATTCTCTCTCTCCTGCTAACATATTCTTTATATATATCTGGATATTTATGCCTGTGAGGTGGCGTCAGGATTCCGTGGGACTAAATGGTGAGTGAGTGAGTGTGTGGCCCATTTAACTAATATAATTCTTTATTTTTTTTTTCTTGTTCTCTGGTCCATACCTCGTAAATCCTTAGGTGGAAAGAGAAATGGATGATGATGATGATGACCTTGCTGACCTAATTTCATACTGTAACATAGTCCCTTCATACTGTATCACTGACAAAAGTTTGGTCGAAATCCGTCGAGGGGTTCAGGAGATATCGCGCCCACAAGGATGATCTAAGTCGACCCCATATGACCTTGACCTTTGACCCCTTGACGTAGCTGACCTAATCAATTTATCGTCCCTTCACACTGCATCATTGACAAAAGTTGGGTGAAAATCCGTCGACGGTTTCGGAAGATATTGCGTTTACAAAATTATTACGGACGCACCCACGCACGCACGGACTAAAAAGATCAATCACTGAATGCCACCCCTTCACTAACTTAAATAAATATCCTTCTTACCTTACTTCTTACTACTGAATTGTTTTTTTCTGATACACACACACACACACACACACACACACACACACCTCCCTTCCGTCTGACCTTCTCAACGTAATCTGATATATATTCTTTTCTCAGCTTCTCCAAACACACGATCACTCCTCTCTTTCCCTCCCTTTCTTTATCTTTCCTCCTCCTCCTCCTCCTCCTCTCTCTTTCTCCCCACTCCCTTCTCTCCTCCCTCTCTTCTTTCCTCCCCTCTCTGATTTCTTCACTCTTCCTCCCTCTCCCCACTCCCTGACCTTCCCTCTTCCTCCTCCATCCTCTCAGTCTTCTCTCTTCTTTCCTCCTTCAGATCTTTCGTCTTCCCCCCCCCCTCTCACAGACATCTTTCGTCTCCCCCCCCTTCTCTCCTGTCTTTCTCTTTCCCCTCCTTCACAATCTCTCTCTCTCTTTCTCTCTCTCTCTCTAATTTTCCTCTCTCTTATTCTAACACGCGGCTCTCTCTCCATTTTGCAATCATTCCATCCCCCCCTTCCTCCTCCTCCTCCTCCCCTCCTCCTTCCCTCCCTCTCCCCCAGTCGACCTCCTCTACCTTAATCCTATTCTTTATTTATTAAGTAATTTATCTTTTTTTTTTTTTACTCATGAGATGATAGTATAGTGTTTTATTGGTGCTCTCTCTCTCTCTCTCTCTCTCTCTCTCTCTCTCTCTCTCTCTCTCACAAGTATTAATTCTCTCTCTCACCATGAACTTTTAAAGCAATCTCACTTCTAGACGTCATTCTCTCTCTCTCTCTCTCTCTCTCTCTCTTATCTCCACGCCACTGACCGATAGGGAGATAAGACATGAAAAAATCACCACCTTTACAACTACGCTCTTTACTAGACTATGATGCTAGTCACGAAGAAGTGCAATGGAATGGATGCAGAGACGTAGAGTCGTTTTGTCACTGGATTATTTAACTGATTTGCTGCAATGAGAGGGACGCCTGCACGTGGTGGCACTGATATAACTGGGTGGTGGAGCTGCCTGGTTACACACACACACACACACACACACACACACACACACACACACACACACACACATACACACACACGTGGTGGCACTGATATAACTGGGTCGTGGAGCTGCCTGGTCATACACACGTCCCACAACTCCCTCCCTATCCCCCGAAAGGACGATGGTGGACTGCAGGAGAGAGAGAGAGAGAGAGAGAGAGAGAGAGAGAGAGACTGGACAGCCGCCATGTTGGTTTAGCGAACAGATATTTACAAGGCATCACTCAAGTACGTATAAAGATTAGCGATAACTGCTAGATATCACCAGCCACTTAACTGTTTCTTATTTTTTATGGTGTATTTTGAAGATCTGTGAATGCAGTATTTATAAAAATGGTGGTTTCTTAATAAAATATATCTCTATGCAATGAGATTTTCCTCCATGTATCAGCGCGGGTAATTTTGAAGCTTATTAATTTCTGGGTTGAGTTGCCAGACGACGCTAGATCAATCAACCAGCAGTGTTTACATATTTCGACCGCGGTTTTTAAGTTTGATGGAGTTTTGGGGGTAAGTTAGAGATTATTGCTGTTCTTGACATCCATAATTGTGGTTACCATCGCGATATTATCTAGGCTTACCCCTCCTATGTGCATGTAGGGCAAATATATGTTAAATAAATCAAACTTGCCTATCACAGCAGACGACACTCACTCACAGACCAGCTTGCTTCCTTCACCTCAATACACCATAATTTCCTTCTTGGTGGATCACGAGGGAGGCAGATTTGTGGCAGGGAAGCTCCATGAGTGTTCTTTCTATCTATCTATTGCCAAAAGCCTCAATCCCGTTTGAGGTGGCCACAAACAACTCGCCTCCAAGTCGCCCTGTCCCCCGCCATTTCACTGCCCCGCTTCCAACTTAACACCCCCCTCTCTCATATACCTCTCCACCCCATCCCTCCATCCCATCCTCGGCCTCCCCTTCCCTCTTCCCCCCTCCACCTCACTCACACTCTCTTCGTCAGTCACCCTCCATCCTCTCCACATGGCCAAACCACCTCAGTGTGTTCCTCATAACGCTTCCTCTCACATCCACATCAACACCACAACGCTCCTTCATATCCTCATTCGTCAGCCTGTCTCTCCATGTGACTCCACAGGCTCCTCTTAAATAACTCATTTCCACTGCTCTCACTCTTATGTCCTTCCAGCAATGTCCATGAGTGTTACTGCACCTCAATACTGCACAAACACATTAATGAGGGCAAAAAAACACCAGGAACAGAACACAGCACTGCCCATCTCGCGGCTACCAACAATCCGGTTTAACATCATAATTCGGTGATTGTGTTTACGTGTACCTTGAAGACCAATCCATATGCAGAGATGAAGATTAAAAACTGGAATATTCAGTGTCTCAAGCTAACGAAACATACTACAGTAGAATTATTTACACTTTATTAATCAACCAATTATGTA
>NC_136957.1:1617062-1637062 GCF_032717465.1 Coenobita brevimanus
AGAATGGCACTCAGTGCAGCGTATACCTCCGCCAAGGCCCTATCTCGCAATGTTAAGTGAAAAAAACAAAAATCCTGGATCCGCACCTTTATCCGGATCGGCACCAAAATGTAATGGAGAGTATTCTGTGCCAAGGGCCATTCTTCTACCAAGTTTCGTGGAAATCCGTCCTGTAGTTTTTGTGTAATCTTGCTCACAAACAAACCAACAAACGAACGGACAGGGGTGGAAACATAACCTCCCTGGCGGTGGTAATAAACAGGCCTACTGATTCACACACACACACACACACACACAAACACACACGCAACGACCTAGTTCATTTTCCCTATCTTCTTGCTCTACGAAGGGGGGGGTGGGGGGAGTAGGAACGATTATCATAACGCTACAACCACCTAAAATCATGCGTCACGTACAACAACAATGCAATACAGCGCTATTTTATCGTGGAAAGACGCCTAATTTAGCGGTCTAGTTTAGCCTTTGTCTCTTCTAGCGAGGTGGATTTCGAGCGACTATCATGAGAGAGAGAGAGAGAGAGAGAGAGAGAGAGAGAATCATTAACTTGTAGAAATAAACTACTTTCCAATGTGTGTGTGTGTGTGTGTGTGTGTGTGTGTGTGTGTGTGTGTGTGTGTGTGTGTGTGTGTGTGTGTGTGAGAGAGAGAGAGAGAGAGAGAGAGAGAGAGAATACAGTTTCCCAAAATTCTATACTCCGTTCAATCTAAGCTGGCCTAAAACTGCCACCCCTCCCGGCAGAACAGTACGATGCTAGTCACGAAGAAGTGCTACGGCAACGATGCTAGTCACGAAGAAGTGCTACGGCAAAGATGCTGTGCGGAAGTATTGGTTGGCATTCTTGTCGGTTCAGGAAGCTCCCTAACGCCTTTCCCTAAGCGATTTATTTGGCTTATTACACCATTGGCCTAAAGAAGATTACCATGCTAGTCACGAAGAAGTGCTACGGCAACGATGCTGAGCGGAAGTATCGGCTGGCACTCTTGTCGGTTCAGGAAGCTCCCTAACGCCTTTCCCTAAGCGATTTATTCTGCTTGTTACACCATACTGTCCTTCTCTGTGCTACCAAAATCTTTCTAATATCACCATACTCTGGAAAAAAAAAGCTGCAATAGTGCGATAATTCTCTCGATGCTTTCTTGTGTGTTGTGGGTACGGCCCTGTCTGCTGGTGTGGGCGTGGGTGTAGGAAATTGATATGTTAGATAATGATAACTTCCCCACAGTACACGAAAGAACCTGGAGGCTAATGATGATGATGATGATGATAATAATAATAATAATAATAATAATAATTAGCAATAATAATAATAGTAATAATAATAGTAATAATATATAACAATAGTAATAGTAATAATAATAATAATAATAACAATAATAATAATAATAACAATAATAATAATAATCAGCAGAAATTATTGGAACTTGAAGGAATTCCTTGACCCGTCTCTTCAAAAATTCCTTGATAAGTGTTGTGCGTATTGTTGTGATTCATCGTCTTATATATATAGTTAAAATGTTGACGGAAGTTACTATACAGCTTTATTGATGCAGTTTACATCGCTATACGAATGTTTAAGCGCTGTATGTATGTCTTTTAAAAGTGTTACCCATGTCGGCTGAGATGTATAGCCAGAGGTAAACAAAGGGGACGACGTACTATCGAGATTCATCCAGTCTTTGACCTGATCTGATCCTGACACATCTTATACATCATCGCCAGGGGGTCACACCAGGATTCAAGACACATTCGGCTTGCGTTGTGCTTCCATTATCCAGCACGAGATGGGCGTGTCGTGGTGTATTCGTTTATAATTCCACCGTTCCACCACGACAAATACCAGCACGATGGGTTATTTTGGTTGAACAGGGCTACCCACCTGAACATCTTTCTTCCCCTTCCAAGGAAATCGACCCTTCAGTGCGGAGATCATTTATAAGCGTATTTCTCTTGCCTCCTCTAATTTACCTCATTCAACTCGAGGACGATCTCAGGTACGGCGGTTACCAAAGGCTGTCTCTGGCCCCACTTGTCCGAAACGCCTCTCAAGGGCAAGGTAATCGACGGAAGGTAGCAAAACAAACTCGTATTTACGCTTCGGAGTTCAAAGGCTTAAGTATACCGAGGGGAAAGGCAAATCCTTCAAAGGGATGGAAAAGTCTAGGGAAGGAAGTATTTTAGGAGTACGGCCGTAATAATAATAATAATAATAATGATAATAATAAACTCCAGACAAACAAACAAACAAACAAGGATGGAACTCAACAGCTGACTATCTGCACTCACTGGCATGCACCCTACACACACACACACACACACACACACACACTTTACCTCTTCATTCTCTTTCTCCCTTTCCTAAACACACACACACACACACACACACACACACACACACACATCTTACCTCTTCATTCTCTCTCTCTTTCCTAAACACACACACACACACACACACACACACACACACACTTTACCTCTTCAATCTCTCTCTCTTTCCTAAACACACACACACACACACACACACACACACACACACACACACACACACATTTTACCTCTTCATTCTCTCTCTCTCTTTCCTAAACACACACACACACACACACACACACACACACACACACACACACATTTTACCTCTTCATTCTCTCTCTCTCTCTCTTTCCTAAACACACACACACACACACACACACACACACACACACACACACACACACACTTTACCTCTTCATTCTCTCTCTCTCTCTCCTAAACACACACACACACACACACACTTTACCTCTTCATTCTCTCTCTCTCTTTCCTAAACACACACACACACACACACACAAACTTTACCTCTTCATCTCAATTCTCTCTCTCTCTCTCTCTTTCTCTCTCTCTCTCTCTCTACTCACCAACACGGGCCATCTCTCTCTCTCTCTCTCTCTCTCTCAAGTTTTGGCCTCCATACCTGTGAAAAGAAAAGGAAAATTAAAATCAACATAAATACAATACAGCAACAAGGTATATCATCATCATCATCATCATCACCACCACCATCATCATCACCACCATCATCATCATCATCATCATCACCACCATCATCATCACCACCATCATCATCATCATCATCATCATCATCACCACCACCATCATCATCACCACCATCATCATCATCATCATCATCACCACCATCATCATCACCACCATCATCATCATCATCATCATCATCACCACCATCATCATCACCACCACCATCATCATCATCATCATCATCATCATCATCATCACTATCATCATCGTAATCCTCCTCCTCCTCATCATCATCATCATCATCACCATCATCACCATCATCATTACCACCGCCCACAATCACCACCACCATCATCGTAATCCTCATCATCATCATCACTATCACCATCACCACCACCACTATCATCATCATTACCACCGCCTACAATCAACACCACCACCATCATCGTAATCCTCCTCCTCCTCATCATCATCATTATCATCATCACCATCACCACTATCATCATCACAACACCATCACCATGTCCATAATCATCATCATCATCACTATCACCATCACCATTATCATCATCACTATCATCACCAACCACATTACAGGTGTCTATCTATCTATCTATCGCCAGACACCATAATCGGGTAAGGGGTGGGGGTTTGTCTTTGAGTTAGTTGTTTTACGGGGAGGGGCACTAACCCTCCGCCAACCCACTTGTTGACACGTAGGCAACACGTATGGGTTGGTGATATGGTTACCACCCAGCGTAGTAAATGGTTTCCCGGCTATGCTAAAAATAAATAAATTAATTAATAAGAATCTGAATTTTGTTTTATTTATGACAATGCTCTCTCTCTCTCTCTCTCTCTCTCTCTCTCTCTCTCTCTCTCTCTCTCTCTCTCTCTCTCTCTCTCTCTCTCTCTCTCTCTCTCTCTCTCTCGGGGGTGAGCTGCGCCATACATACTGCTTCCTTATCTAATCGTTATCAAATGCTTTACAAACATATGATACGAACTTGACAACTAGACTGTGTGTGTGTGTGTGTGTGTGTGTGTGTGTGTGTGTGTGTGTGTGTGTGTGTGTGTGTGTGTGTGTGTGTGTGGCATACCCCCCTCTCTCTCTCTATCTTTGTATTCTGTGTGTGTGTGTATGTGTGTGTGTGTGTGTGTGTGTGTGTGTGTGTGTGTGTGTGTAAATATGCATACACACACATCTTCCCTACACAACCCCTCCATTCCTTTATTTACCTTTATTATTATTATTATTATTATTACCGGTATTATTATTATTATTATTATTATTATTATTATTACTATACTCTGTCTTTTATTATTATTCTTATTACTACTTCCTGCCTGGCTTGCGAGAGAGAGAGAGAGAGAGAATTTCGAACGGGGGGGGGGGTTGATGAAAATTTATTACCCTTTTCTGCATTATAATTTTACCAAGTTGAATAATAATAATAATAATAATAATAACAATAATAATAATAATAATAATAATAATAAAATTGTGATAATAATAAAAATAATAATAATAATAATAATAATAATAATAATAGTAATAATAATAATAATTTTCTTAGGATGGAAGCTCCTAACACATTTTCTTAAGCGATTTATTTTATTACACCTTACTGCCCTCTTCTGTGTTGCATAGGCCTAAAATCCTTCCACTATCGCCATACTCTGCATAAATAACGTACAAAAGGATATTACCCAGCCATAGCCAAAAATAAATCGCTTAGGAAGAGGTGTTAGGGAGCTTCCTTAACTTGCTTTCTGATTACTCGTTACCCCTCCATCCATCTCTCTCTCTCTCTCTCTCTCTCTTCATCATTTTTCCTCCCCCCTCCCCTCCCTCCCCACCCCTCCCTGTCCCCTCTCTCTTGCACCTCTCCTCTCCCCATTCGTCTCTCCCTCCCCCTAACCCCCCCCTTTCTCTCTCTCTTGCTCTCTCTCTCTCTCTCTCTCTCTCTCTCTCTCATACTAAATAAAAAGAAGGAAATGAACTCTGGGATTGTACGAGAGAGAGAGAGAGAGAGAGAGAGAGAGAGAGAGAGCGTCTGACTCACCCCCTTGTTACTATTCACACACACACACACACACACACACACACACACACACACAGAGCCGGCACTTGACTATGTTGCTTGTAATTGCAGATCAAGTTGCAGGATTATGCAACAAGGGCCAATACTCTCTCTCTCTCTCTCTCTCTCTCTCTCTCTCTCTCTCTCTCTCTCTCTCCGGTAAACACATCAACGTGGTCATTTGTTTAATTACAAACACACACACACACACACACACACACACACACACACACACACACACACACACACACACTGTAAGTAATCATGTGGACGTCAATATCAACCACGGAGAGAGAGAGAGAGAGAGAGGGAGAGAGAGAGAGAAAATGACTCCCTCTCACTAATCTAGAAACTATTTACCTTACTAGTCAAATCTCTCTCTCTCTCTCTCTCTCTCTCTCTCTCTTTCACACAGACCCAATCAACGACTCTGTAGGTGTAAGAAAAAATCATCTCCACTACCTTTCCCCTCCCTCCCTCCCCCTTCCCTCCCTCCCTCCCCTCCACTCTTCCCTCCCCATCAATTCTTCCTCCTCTTCTCTTCCCTCGACTCAGCTTTCCCCTCCTCCACCCCTCCCCTCCCCCTCCTTTCGTCCCCTCTCCCTCCCCTTCTCCTCCCCTCCTTTCGTTCCCCCCCTCCCTCCTCCCCCTTCTCTCTCTCTCACTCGCTTTTTTAACACCCCCACTCACTCACATCATCCCCTTCCCTATCCCCCTCTCTCACTTCTCATCTCTCTCTCTTTCTTCCCCTCCTCTCTCTCTCTCTCAACCCACACACCAATATCCTACTCCCCCCCCTCTCTCTCTCCCCACACCAATACTCCCCCCCTCCCCTTTTTCTCCCTCACCCCACCCTCTGCAATATCCCTGTGTCTCTCTCCATTGCACCGCAGACGAAAAGTTGCAAGGGGAGGAATTAGAATGCAAACTGGCAGGATGAACTCGGGGATTGGACTGGCTACCTTTATCTATCTATCTATCCATCCACTTACCTCTCTATATATATACATCTATCTATCCATCTATCTATATATACATCTATCTATCTATCCATCCATTCATCTATCCATCCATCCATCTATCTATCTATCCATCCATCCATCCATCTATCTATCCATCCATCTATCTATCCATCCATTCATCTAACTATACATCCATCCATCCATCCATCTATCTATCCATCCATCCATCTATCTATCTATCTATCTATCCATCCATCTATCTATCTATCCATCCATTCATTTATATATACCGGCACATCCACCTATCTATTTATCTATCTGCCTATCCATCTATCTATCTGACTCTATCTATCAACTAGTTGCTTTGAATCACACTACTGGAGCTTCAAACCAATAAATATAAATAGATAGATAGATAGACAGATAGACAGACACTGATAGATAGACAGATAGTTAGACGGACACTACTGGAGCTTAGCACGAGTAGATAGACTGACAGATGTAAGTAGCCAAGATACTGACAGATAGATAGATATGAAATAGATAAAAGACTGAGATAGACTGATAGATAGACAGACAGGAAAAAAACAGAGGCAGAAACAGATAGATACAACGATAGAGACAGGTCGATAGATAAAGAGAAGGTCCGAGATAGATATATAAATACAATCTCTCTCTCTCTCTCTCTCTCTCTCTCTCACTAAATCGCCTTCCAGCTAAAGGAATAACACACACACACACACACACACACACACACACACACACACACATCGTTTCTCATTTTACTTCATTTTTCTTCGCCTCAGACCTCGAAGTGAAGGGGTATGATACAGCCTTCTTTAACCCATAATAATAATAATAATAATAAAAATAATGACTAAAAATAATAATAATAAAAATAATTAATAATAATAATAATAATAATGATAATAGTAATAATAACAATAGTAGTAGCAGCAGCAGCAGTAGTAGTAGTAGTAACAATAATAATAATAATAATAATAATAATAATAACAACAACAATAATAGTAGTAGTAGTAATAGTGGTGGTGGTGGTAATAATAATAATAATAATAATAATAATAACAACTAGAATTCTGAAATTACTGACGCACTATTCAAAGAACACCACACTCCAGACGAAAATACTTTTGCTATCACTGTAGACTTTTGGCAGGACTCAAAATTGATTATGAATCTTGACCTGTGACCCTGAGATTGAGGTCAAGGTCATTCATACTATGCAAATCATGTTCACTCCTGACCCACTACCTTCCCACCGAGTTTGGTCAAAATCGGCCTCATACTTTCTGATTTAGCCAAGGTGCACCAGTATACCAGGTGCACCGGTATACCAGGTGCACCAATATACCCAGGTGCACCAATATACCCAGGTGCACCAATATACCCAGGTGCACCAGTATACCAGGTGCACCAGTATACCCAGGTGCACCAGTATACCAGGTGCACTAGTATACCCAGGTGCACCGGTATACCAGGTGCACTAGTATACCCAGGTGCACCAGTATACCAGGTGCACTAGTATACCCAGGTGCACCAGTATACCAGGTGCACCAGTATACCAGGTGCACCAGTATACCCAGGTGCACCAGTATACCAGGTGCACTAGTATACCCAGGTGCACCAGTATACTAGGTGCACCAGTATACCCAGGTGCACCAGTATACCAGGTGCACTAGTATACCCAGGTGCACCAGTATACCAGGTGCACCAGTATACCCAGGTGCACCGGTATACCCAGGTACACCAGTATACCCAGGTGCACCAGTATACCAGGTGCACCAGTATACCCAGGTGCACCAGTATACCAGGTGCACCAGTATACCAGGTACACCAGTATACCAGGTGCACCAGTATACCCAGGTGCACCAGTATACCCAGGTACACCAGTATACCCAGGTACACCAGTATACCCAGGTACACCAGTATACCCAGGTGCACTAGTATACCAGGTGCACCAGTATACCCAGGTGCACCAGTATACCCAGGTGCACTAGTATACCCAGGTGCACCAGTATACCCAGGTGCACCAGTATACCCAGGTGCAACAATATCCAGGTGCACTTCTAGATTTTCCAAAAGAACAATAATAATAATAATAATAATAATAATAATAATAATAATAATAACACCTACAATATCAATAAGAAGTACCGTTAATCATTATAAATATATATTGTTCTCACTGACATCAAGACACCATACCATCACCATCGTCACTACAAACACACTACCACACCACACCATCTTCCAGCCACACCACACCACACCATCCTCTAACCACACCACATCATCCTCCAACCACACCTCACACCACACCATCCTCTAACCACACCACACACCACATCATCCTCTAACCATACCACACCACACCACACCATCCTCTAACCACACCACACACCACACCACACCATCAATATGGCACACCAGATTATTACAAGTGAAATACTTTAAATAATAATAATAATAATAATAATAATAATAATAATAGGATGAGTATGCAGAATGACAATGGCAGATAAACACACACACACACACACATACACACCAACTGCCATCTCACCATTTCCACAACTAGACAACAGTGAGAATATGATGCTAGTCACGAAGAGGTGCTGTGGCAATGATACAGAGCCGCAGCATTGTCTTGTTAAGCCACTGAGCTACGTGAAATAAGCTGCAAAAGGACGAACATTTGGGTCAAGTTAAGATGAAAGGAGTATGGAAATTTTCAGTAAGTGTTCCCAACCATCCATATCTTCCAAATACTATCTATCTATCTATCTATCTATCCATCCATCTATCTATCTATCGCCAGACGCCATATCGGGTAAGGGGTGGCCGTTTGTCTTTGAGTTAGTTGTTTTACGGGGAGGGGCACTAACCCTCCGCCAACCCACTTGTTGACACGTAGGCAACACGTATGGGTTGGTTATATGGTTACCACCCAGCGCTGTAAATGGTTTCCTGGCTTAAAGGAAACCATTAGGCTTGTCACTCAATGTAAAGCCACCTGAAAAGGAAAGAAGAGTAATAAAAAGTGACAGGAAAGATGGGAGAAATAGGAAGAGAGGAGGACAGACACAGAAAAAGAGTGATAAAGGTGAAGGAAGAAGTAGGCAGCACTACATCAGGTGAGTGGATGATGATGAGAAACAGGAAGAGAGGAGGACAGACAGAAAGAGAATGATAAAGGTGAAGGAATAAGTAGGCAGCACTACATGGAGTGAGTGGACGGTGATGAGAAATTGGAAGAGAGGAGGACAGACACAGAAAAAGAGTGATAAAGGTGAAGGAAGAAGTAGGCAGCACTACATCGAGTGAGTGGATGACTGTCGCCACCACTTACCACCATAACAACACTACTTATTTCCTCTACACCTTAAAAGCGTAACTTATATAATCACTACCTTCTTATTCCTCAAATATAACAAAGAATATACTGTTAAATATACCAAAGAATCTGGTTATTATACTGTTAAGCATAACCATTACTACTAATAAAAAAAAAAAGGTATATGTGAGTTGGGAGCAGGGCAGTGAAATGGAGGGGCGACGTGGAGGCGATTTGTTTGTGGCCACCCCGTATGGGATTAAGGCATCTGGGAATAGATAGATAAGAAAGTGATCGCCTTCTCTAATCCCTTTCCAAATTTCTCCTCTGACAATTTCTCTCTCTCTCTCTCTCTCTCTCTCTCTCTCTCTCTCTCTCTCTCTCTCTCTCGTTTCTTTGGTTCATCCTTCAGTTTATATAAGATCACTGACACACACACACACACACACACACACACACACACACACACACACACACACACACACACACACACACACACACACGCACGGAATAGTACTGTAGTGGGTTATATTATGCAAGTCGCCCCCTCTCTCTCTCTCTCTCCCCCCATGAATGAGTGATGGCAAGACTCCATTCACTCAACAAGAGGCCCTCCCCTCCCCCTCTCCTCTCCCCTTCCCTCCCCTCCCCTTCGTCTTGTCTCTACCCTAAATTTCTTCTCTCCCCCCTCCCCACTCCCCCTCCCTCTACTCTTGTTTCATGGGGAGGGGTACTGAAGAGATGAAAAGGAGGAGGAGGAGGGAGGAGGAGGAGGAGGAGGGAGGAGGAGGAGGAAGGAGAAGAGGAAGAGGAGGAAAGGAGGAGGAAGAAGAAAGAAGAGGAAAGGAGGAAGAAGAGGAGGAGGAGGAGGAAGGAGAAAGAAGAGGAAGAGGAGGAGGAGGAGGAGGAAGGAGAAAGAAGAGGAAGAGAAGGAGGAACGAGAAAGAAGAGGAAGAGGAGGAACGAGAAAGAAAAGGAAGAGGAGGAGGAAGGAGAAAGAGGAAGAGGAGGAGGAGGAGGAAGGAGAAAGAAGAGGAAGAGGAGGAGGAGGAGGAAGGAGAAAGAAGAGGAAGAGGAGGAGGAAGGAGAAAGAAGAGGAAGAGGAGGAGGAAGGAGAAAGAAGAGGAAGAGGAAAGGAGGAAGAAGAGGAAGAGGAGGAAGAAGAGGAAGAGGAGGAAGAAGAAGAAAGAAGAGGAAGAGGAAGAAAGAAGAGGAAGAGGAGGAAGAGGAGGAAAGAAGAGGAAGAGGAGGAAAGAAGAGGAAGAGGAGGAAAGGAGGAGAAAGAAGAGGAAGAGGAGGAGGAGTACAGTGTAGAAGAATTACTGTATTCACGAAGCTCCCTAACACCTTTTCCACAGCGATTTATTTTATTACACATCACAGTCCTTTTTTCCCTTTCCAAAAATCCTTCCAATATCGCCATAACATTCCACAAACTACAAGAGGACATAAACCAACAGTATCCAGAAATAAATCGCTAGGGAAAAGGTGTTAGGGAGCTTCCTTACCTTCCTTCATTCCTCCCTCCAATTCCTCCCCTAAAACTTCCCTCGTCCCCTCCATCCTTCCTCTAACTCTTCCATCTTTCCTCCCTCCCTCCCTCCTCCATCTTTCCTCCCTTCCTTCCTCCCTCCTCCTCTTCCTCTTAGTCTCTCCCTGACTGTCCATTGGGTCTGCCGGCCACATTTGCATATGCAACTCCAACCACCCTCCCTCCCTCCCTCCCTCCTCCCTCTCTCTCTCTTCTCCCTTCCCCTCCCCCCTCCCTCCCTCCGCCACTTGCAAACGTCCACACAATACCGGCCAACCTACACACCTTTACCCTCACCTGCATCTTTACCTGGCGCAAAAAACGTTTCTCCCCACGTGCTAAATAAACGTTTCAAAGATCCTTAACACTTTTCAATGGCGGTTTATTTACCCTTAACACTTTTCAATGGCGGTTTATTTACCCTTAACACTTTTCAATGGCGGTTTATTTTCGCTTAATCTTACTCAATGATGTTTTTATTTTCCTTAACACTTCTCAATGGTGGTTTATTCTTGCTTAATCTTACTCAACGATGTTTTTTTTTCCTTAACACTTTTCAATGGTGGTTTACTCTGGCTTAATCTTACTCAACGATGTATTTATTTTCCTTAACACTTCTCAATGGTGGTTTATTCTTGCTTAATCTTACTCAATGATGTTTACATTTTCCTTAACACTTTTCAATGGTGGTTTATTTTCGCTTAATCTTACACGATGATATTTTTATTTTCCTTAACACTTTTCAACGGTGGTTTATTCTTGCTTAACCTTACTCAATGATGTTTACATTTTCCTTAACACTTTTCAATGGTGGTTTACTCTTGCTTAATCTTACTCAATGACGTTTTTATTTTCCTTAACACTTTTCAACGGTGGTTTATTCTTGCTTAACCTTATTCAATGATGTTTTATTTTCCTTAACACTTTTCAGTGCTGGTTTATTTTCGCCTAATCTTACCAACACGCCTACGGTACTCTATATTGGTCGCTAAAATCATTCGCTGGAAACCTCTTCACCTGTAATTAAGACACCTAGGCAAAGGTAATCAAGGTGTAAATAATAATAATAATAATAATGAAACAAATAAAATAAATAAAGAATTCAAATAAAACACGATACATCTTCAAGGCGTTGATGTAATTCTCTCTCTCTCTCTCTCTCTCTCTCATCCACGCACACCAACACCCGCCCAGAACCCCTCAGACACAACCATTCACCCATACATACACACATACATTCTCTCTCTCACCCACACACACCAACACACACCCACTACCCTTCACACACATCCACCCATACACATATATTCTCTCTCTCTCTCTCTCTCTCTCTCTCTCTCTCTCTTACAAGCACAGTACAAGAAAGCAGTCACACATATCAAGACACTGTTTTTTCACCACCCTGTAATGCTTCCCTGACCTCTCGTGACCCTGAAACGTTTCCCTGACCTCTCGTGACCCTGAAACGTTTCCCTGACCTCTCGTGACCCCACAACGTTAATATACAGGACTCACGTTTTTTTTTTACCACCCTGTACCGTTAATTTGACCTTCAAAACGTTTCAATAAATGTTTCAGTCAGCTTTCATTTTGGACCCTCGCCTCCTCCAGCTTAAACGTTTGTGGGATTATCAGCTTAAACGTTTGTGGGGTTCTCAGCTTAAACGTTTGTGGTATTATCAGCTTAAACGTTTCTGGGATTCTCAGCTTAAACGTTTGTGGTATTATCAGCTTAAACGTTTGTGGTATTATCAGCTTAAACGTTTCTGGGATTCTCAGCTTAAACGTTTCTGGGATTCTCAGCTTAAACGTTTGTGGTATTATCAGCTTAAACGTTTGTGGTATTATCAGCTTAAACGTTTGTGGTATTATCAGCTTAAACGTTTGTGATATTCAGCTTAAACGTTTGTGATATTCAGCTTAAACGTTTGTGATATCCAGCTTAAACGTTTGTGGTATTCTCAGCTTAAACGTTTGTGGTATTCAGCTTAAACGTTTCTGGGATTCTCAGCTTAGATTGTGGTATTCCCAGCTTAAACGTTTGTGGTATTCTCAGCTTAAACGTTTGTGGTATTCAGCTTAAACGTTTCTGGGATTCTCAGCTTAGATTGTGGTATTCCCAGCTTAAACGTTTGTGGTATTCTCAGCTTAAACGTTTGTGGGATTCTCAGCTTAAACGTTTGTGGGGTTCAGCATAAACGTTTGTGCCATTCTCCGCTGACTCCCGGAACGTTTGTTAAGCTCCACCTAATACTCCTTGACCTTCAAAGTTTTCCCTTGACCTTGATTTGACTTCTTGACCTCGAGATGACCCCTTGACCTCCGCTCCTAGGATTAGCATACGTACATGAGCCTAAGGTGTGTAATAAGCCACACACACACACACACACACACACACACACACACACACACACACACACACTACTGTCCTTACTAGTAAATTATGGTACCTCACTTGCGTCTGGGCATTGATAGATAGATTATGGCGTGGTATAGATAGATAGATGAGGGAGTCTGGAGATAGATAGATAGATGAGGGTCTGGATATAGATAGATAGATGAGGGAGTCTGGATAGATAGATAGATAGATATGGCAGATAGACAGACAATCAAACTGACAGGTGTTGTTAAAATGAAAAACCATTGCATAATAAGGTTCTCTCTCCCTCCCTCTCTCTCTCTATCTATCTATCTATCACACACACACACACACACACACACACACATCCCACGAATTCCCTTCTTTAACTTGGCCCAGATTTTCGTCCTCTCGCGGCTTATTTCGCGTCGCTCTGTGGCGGAAACTGGACAATGCTACTGCTCTGTATAATTCTTTCCATGGCACTTCTTCGTGACTAGCATCATATATCTACTACTGACGCACTGTTCCAGCGTTATCAGTGTCCTACTCCCACTGCCACACCCACGCCCACACCAGCAGACAGTCAGCGTTATCAGTGTCTATCCTGCATCATTTATTCATTTCCTACTCCCACTGCCACACCCACGCCCACACCAGCAGACAGTCAGCGTTATCAGTGTCTATCCTGCATCATTTATTCATTTCCTACTCCCACTGCCACACCCACGCCCACACCAGCAGACAGTCAGCGTTATCAGTGTCTATCCTGCATCATTTATTCATTTCCTACTCCCACTGCCACACCCACGCCCACACCAGCAGACAGTCAGCGTTATCAGTGTCTATCCTGCATCATTTATTCATTTCCTACCCCTTTCCTCCAACCCCCATTACCATCACCAATTCTCGCTGCTTCCTCCCTACATCACTAATCCACTAACCTCATCACTATTTCATCACAAACTTGGCTACTAATCTATCTATCTACCTATCTATTGTCAGACGCCTTCATCCGGTATGGGGGTGGCCACAAACAAATCGCCTCCACGTCACCCTGTCCTCCCTCCAACTCAGACACCCCTCTCTCTCATACATCATTCCATCCCTCCATCTCATCCTTGGCCTCCACCTCACCACTTTCCCCCTCCACCTCACCATCCCCTTTCTCATACCTCTCCACTTCATCCCTCCGCGTCATTCTTGGCCTCCACCCCCCACTCTTCCCCTTCCACGCTCTTCTAGTTAGTCTCTCACCATCTCACACACATTGCACCACTTCACATACCTTGGTCTCCCTTAACTTAAACACAAACTTGACAATCTTTCACAACTTCACCATCAAAGTGTGTGTGTGTGTGTGTGTGTGTGTGTGTGTGTGTGTGTGTGTGTGTGTGTGTGTGCGTGCGCGCGTGTGTAAAACCCCTGGGAAGACTTCACAATAGGAGAGAAATACACTCTTACCTACCCTACTCACTCACCAATTAACACACACACACACACACACACACACACACACACACACACACACACACACACACACAAACTCTGGGAATCCGAACAGATCATTCACACGAGACGATGCTCCCCCCTCCCCCTCCCCAGCCCTCCCTCCTCCCCTCCCCCTCCCCAGTAGCGACCTTGACTTACGCAGAAGGGGGGGAGGGGGAGGGATATTGGGAGGATAGAGAGCGTGGGGGGAGGGGGGGAGGTAGGGTAAGAGAGAGAGAGAGAGAGAGAGAGAGAGAGAGAGAGAGAGACCAATTACATGTCACACACACACACACACACGTGGTGGCACTGATATAACAGGGTGGTGGAGCTGCCTGGTTATACACACACACACACACACACACACACACACACACACACACAGAGGCCAGTTGAGCATATATAACAAGGTATTAAAATCAGAATATAGCGCTAGTCACGAAGAAGTGCCAATGGAGGTAGAGCCATAATATTGTCTTTCTCTGCCACTGAGCTACATGAAATGAGCTGCAAAAGGACAAAAATATAGTGGTAGTAGCAGTAGTAGTAGTAGTAGTAGTAGTAGTAGCAGTAACAGTAGTAGTAGTAGTAGTAGTAGTAGTAGTAGTAGTAGTAGTAGTAGCAGTAGTAGTGGTGGTGGTGGTAATAATAGTAGTAATAGTGTAGTAGTGGTAGTAATAATAATAATAATAATAATAATAATAATAATAATAATAATAATAATAATGAACACTATGAGAACAGTTCTTGTCCTCAATATTCAGCAACGGTACAGAGTCACTGCCCAAACGGTGAAGAAAACGCAGCCAAGTAAGTCTACGGCCTTGCTCGCCCTCTTTACCCTGCGAAGCCTGTCAAGTGACCTAACACCACCTTTGACTCCGCCGCCAAAAAGGTCAACGTTCTGCATAAATCTCGGTGATGATGATGATGATGATAGTACCAGTAATAGTAATAATAATAATAATAATAATAATAATGATGATAATAATAATAATAATAATAATAAAAAGCCCACAAGGACTCTGTGTACCTAGGAATTAAGGTACACACACACACACACACACACACACACACACACACACACACACACACACACACACACACACACACACATTCCCTTCTCTCTCTCTCTCTCTGCTCAGGTAAGCTAAGAATTACCTTACCTTAATTAGCTAATCAGGACCAGGTATTCGAGAGAGAGAGAGAGAGAGAGAGAGAGAGAGAGAGAGAGAGAGAGAGAGAATGTGGGGTAGAGTGGAGAGAAGGGGTGGAGGAAAAAGAGAGGGAGAGGAAGTGGAGGTAAGCAGACAACTAAGGAAGCTCCCAAACACCTCTTCCTTAGCGATTTATTTTTGGATATAGCTGGTCAATATCCTTTTCTGGCGTTACTTCTGCAGAGTTTAACGATATTGGAAGGATTTACATATAGCACAGAAAAGGAGAGTACGGTGTCATAAGCAAAATTAATCGCTTAGGAAAAGGTGTTAGGGAGCTCCTTAACTGAAAACTGGTCGTAATAACAAATCCATTTTTTTTCCCAGTTATTATCATCATTACTATCATCATTATCATCACTTTCACGATCATCACTATCACCATTATCATCATCATTTTCATCATCATCATTAGCTATCTCCACCATCGTCATCATCAATATCATCATTACCATCATCATCATTGACACCATCATCATTATCGTTACCATCATCATCATTAGTTATCTTCACCATCATCATCATCACTATCATCATCATCATCATCATCGCCATTATCATCACTATCATCATTATCTTCACCATCATTATCACTTTCACCATCATCACTATCAACATTATCTTCATCATCACTATCATTATCACCACTATCATCATTATCATCACCATCACCATTATCTTCACCATCATCATTGTCATCATCATCACCATCATCACTATCATCATCATTATCGTTACCATCATCACTATCATCATCATATTAACATCATCACCATCATTTTCATCATCATCACTATCATCATCACTACGTCCCTTAACTCCATTCTTTTACCTATTTATCATTTATTCCTTGTCTACCTTTGTCTTACACTTACTATCCTTGTCCTATCTTTCGTTTTATAAGGGATTTAGTTCACTTAATTCCTCCTTAACCCTTTATCATTTCCTCCCTTTATCTCTCTCTCTCTCTCCCTGCCTTTCACTCTTTTCCTTTCTTCTCTCGCTCTCTCTCTCTCTCCCTCCCTCCTCTTCCTCCCTCTTTCTCTCTCCCTCTCACCCATTCCCCTTCTCCATCCCTCCCTTATTCTCTCCCTCTCTCCCTTCCTCTCTCTCTCCCCTTCCTCTTCCTCCCTCTCTCTCTGTCTCCCTCATTCCCCCTCTTCACCCCCCTTGTTCTCCCCTTCCTCCCCCCCTTTCTCTCTCTCTCTCTCTTTCCTCTTCTCCCTCTCTTCCCTTCCTTCCTCTGCCTTTTTCCCTTCCTCTCCCTCCCTCTCCCCCTTCTTCCCCTTTCTCCTCCTTCATTCTCTCCACTTCCCCTTCCTCCCTCTCTCCTAATCCCAGAGTTCACCTCCCTTCATTTATCCCCAGTCTCTCCAATTACCCATTTTCTTTCGTCCTTCGTCACCTCTCATCTCAACAAACCCTACTTCCCTATTAGTTTCACAATGATCACTATTCCTCTCACTATCTATCTATCTATCATCTATCTATCTACTTATAATCTATCGTTGGCTCACTTATTGCTAGGATTATCTCATTACTTTTCGTGCTATTGCCAAAGTAAGTTTTTTTTTTAGTGTAAAATGTGCACCTTTGCTTTCTCACATTCGTTAATCTCTCTCTCTCTCTCTCTCTCTCTCTCTCTCTTTCCAGTCCCATGTTTCTCCCTCACACCTCCATTAATTCTCTCTCTCTCTCTCTCTCTCCTCCATCAGCAAAAGTTATCATTAATCAGACATCCTTCGTTCCTTCTTTCCTTCATCTTTAAGGAAGGAAGGAAGGAAGGAAAGGAAGGAAGGAAGGAAGGAAAGGAAGGAAGGAAGGAAGGAAGGAAAGGAAGGAAGGAAGGAAGGAAAGGAAGGGAGGGAGGGCTAGTGAGGAGGAGGGATGGGGATGGAAGGATGGAGTGGAGTGTGGGGATGGGAGAGAGAGAGAGAGAGAGAGAGAGAGAGAGAGAGAAATTGTTAATGAGGACAGGCAGAGGGTGACTACTACTACTACAAACACCACCACCACTACTACTACCACCACCACCACTACTACTAATAGTACAATAGTTACGATGAATATACGGTGCCAATAACGCCCCAGGAATTTACACGTACGTACACCCAGCCTCGGATATTCGCACCCACGGTCATAGTCATTTACACGCAGGGTCTGCTATTTACACCAGCACACGCTAAAACAAACACAGCATCAATACACTGCTTTTAACCTCTTCAGGACGAGGAGCTGTGTGTTATTTTTGGCTGTGATGTTTGTATGAGACTAAATAATAATAATAATAATAATAATAATAATAATAATAATAATAATAATAATAATAATAATAATAATAATAAAGTAATGAAAACAAGAATAAACACAAAACAAAATGTTCATACCAGCACGCACGCACACACACACACACACACACACACACACACACACACACACACACACACATTCTACGTACCTGAATATACACATACACACAAACTCTAAAATCACACACAGAGGATCTACTGTCTCTTTCACACACACACACACACACACACACACACTCTTACCTACCTGAACAAGTACATACAAACTCTAAAATCATACACACGGAGGATCCACACACACACACACACACACACACACACACACACACACACACAGGCATAAAACTCCCAAATTAATGGCCAGACAAGAGGAAAAAAACACAAAACAAACACAAGGTCTAAAAAAAACACGACAAACAATTAAAACAAGGGCGTGTTTTTCTTCCTAGGACGATCTATTACACGGAGAAAGAGTAATGGAGGCCTGGGACATTTAACGGCAGGAGGGATGTGAAAAATGTATGTGTGTGTGTGTGTGTGTGTGTGTGTGTGTGTGTGTGTGTGTGTGAGAGAGACAGAGAGAGAGAGAGAGAGAGAGAGAGAGAGAGAGAGAGAGAGAGAGAGAGAGAGACAGACAGACAGAGTGAGAGACTGACTAACCCTATAGGCTCTCTCTCTCTCTCTCTCTCTCTCTCTCTCTCACACACACACACACACACACACACACACACACACACACACACACACACACACAGGTAGCAATTTCCTTTAACAAGCCTGAGCAATTACGCACACACACACACACACACACACACACACACACACACACACACACACACACACACGGAGAGAGAGAGAGAGAGAGAGAGAGAGAGAGGACATGAAAATACAGGAACTAATGAAACAACAATAATAATACCGGTAATAATAATAATAATAATAATAATAATAATAATAATAAGAGGGAAAATATATTGGAAAAGACATGAAAGCAGAATAAGAAGTAAAGAGAATACGAACAAATAAAGGAGAGAAGAAAGAGGACATAGAGAAAGTGGGATAGTGAGTAAATAAAGGAAGAAGGATGTAATAAAGAGCCAGAATAAAGCTAGAGAAGTGATAAGGGAAAATAATAAAGGAGAGGAAACTCGAGTGTGTATAGTAGAAATAAAGGAGGAAAATAAGGTAAAGGGGCGAACGTAGGCAATAAAGGAAGAAAACGGAAGAAAGGAAGAGATTAAACTTACAGAAAATAATAAAGATAAATTATACAGTACAAATAAAGGAAAGGAAATGTACAAATAAAGGAAGAAGAGTTACAATAAAGACATTATCTATCTATCTATTGCCAGACGCCTCAATCCCGTTTGGGGTGGCCACAAACAAATCGCCTCCAAGTCGCCCTGTCCCCCGCCATTTCACCGCCCTGCTCGCAGCTCACACCCCCCCCCCCTCTCTCATATACCTCTCCACCCCATCCCTCCATCTCATCCTCGGCCTCCCCCTCCCTCTTTCCCCCTCCACCTCACTCACATACACTCTCTTCGTCAGTCTTTCACCCTCCATCCTCTCCACATGGCATTATACTTAAAACAAATGGCAAAAATAGGGCAAGAATATAAAGAAATATAAAAATAAAGAACTAAAGACAAAAAATAAAGG
>NC_136957.1:1639562-1664562 GCF_032717465.1 Coenobita brevimanus
TCGGGAGCAGGGCAGTGAAATGGCTGACAGGGGACAGGGTGACGTGGAGGCGATTTGTTTGTGGCCACCCCGTATAGGGGATGAAGGCGTCTGACAATAGATAGATAGATAGTATTTAGCTGCAAAGAATCTTACTGTGGTTATCTTTAATTTTCTTAACGTTTCTTACCATTCTTAAATATTTTCTTTCTTTTTCTTACTTTCTTTAAATTGTCTTAATATTTTCTAAACATTTTATTCACATATATTTAACATCTTTTAAACCTTTATCAATTCCTTAACACTTTCTTAATATTTTCTTAAAGATGAATATTTACAATTGTCTTTCCTTAGGCTGCAAGATTTTTAAAGACAGCTGAGGTTGTCTTTAATATTTTTCGAACAATATGCGGGTAATTTTAGCTGTCAAAAAATAATAATAATAATAATAATTGGCATCTGAACTCCATCTTATATAGCTCCCGTGTGGGTCAAAAGTCATCTCATGTACCCTGTCTATCTATCTATCTATTGCCAGACGCCTTAATCCCTTATACGGGGTGGCCACAAACAAATCGCCTCCACGTCACCCTGTCCCTAGCCATTTCACTGCCCTGCTCCCAATTCACACACACCCCTCTCTCATATACCTCTCCACTCCATCCCTCCATCTCATCCTTGGCCTTCCCCTCCCTCTCTCCCCATCCACCTCACTCACATACACCCTCCTCGTCAGTCTCTCACTCTCCATCCTCTCCACTCCATCCCTCCATCTCATCCTTGGCCTTCCCCTCCCTCTCCTCCCCCTCCACTTCACTCATATACCCTCTCCTCGTCAGTCTCTCACTCTCCACCCTCTCCACATGGCCAAACCACCTCAATGTGTCATGTAACCAGTCTTTTTTTTTTTTTGTCTGTCGAATAAAATAAAATAAAATAAAACTCGGTGAACAGATTAAAAAAAATTACATCCCTATACTCCATCTTATTTACAGGGTGAGTCAAAAATTCATCTGACTTTTTTTTTTATATATGGGCAAGGAAGAAGGAACCAAAGGCTGAATGTATAATTATTACTTCTTGTATTTATTCTTTTTACAGGGAAGGTAACATCATCTCGCGGAAAATAAAGAGCAATGTGGATACCGTAAGGAGGAATACAATGTGGACGAGACGGCGCAGGGAGAAATACAATGTGGATGTGACAGCGCAAAGAGAAATACAATGTGGATGTGACAGCGCAAGGAGAAATACAATGTGGATGAAAGCGCAAGGAGAAATACAATGTGGATGAGACAGCGCAAGGAGAAATACAATGTGGATGAGATAGCGCAAGGAGAAACACAATGTGGATAAGATAGCGCAAGGAGAAATACAATGTGGATGAGACAGCGCAAGGAAGAATACAATGTGGATGAGACAGCGCAAGGAGAAATACAATGTGGATGAGACAGCGCAAGGAGAAATACAATGTGGATGAGACAGCGCAAGGAGAAATACAATGTGGATGAGACAGCGCAAGGAGAAATACAATGTGGATGAGACAGCGCAGGGAGGAATACAATGTGGATGTGACAGCGCAATGAGAAATACAAGTGGATGAAAGCGCAAGGAGAAATACAGTGTGGATGAGAGCGCAAGGAGAAATACAATGTGGATGAGACAGCGCAAGGAGAAATATAATGTGGATGAGTGCGCAAGAAATACAATGTGGATGACACGGCGCAAGGAAATACAAGGTGGATGAAAGCGTAACGAGAAATACAATGTGGACGAGACGGCGCAAGGAGGAATACAATGTGGATAAGATAGCGCAGGGAGAAATACAATGTGGATGAAAGCGCAGGGAGAAATACAATGTGGATGTGATAGAAAGTGTTAGGAGGAATACACTAAGGTGGTTTGGCCATGTGGAGATGATGGAGAGCGAGAGACTAACGAGAAGTGTGTGAGTGAGATGGAGGGGGAGGCCAAGGATGAGATGGAGTTGATGGTGGTATATGACAGAGGGGGGTGTGAGCTGGGGGGAAGACAGCGAAATGGTAGGCTAGGGGACAAGGTGACACGGAGGTGATTTGTTTGTGGCCACCCCTTACGAGATTAAGGCATATGGCAATAGACAGACAGATAGATCTAAGATTATTTCGTTTTTTAATACTAGATAAAACGCGCCTAAAACCAAAAAAACAAACAAAAATATCTTAAACTATTATTCTATGGAGCAAGTAATCCCTTTTTCCGTAGGTCAAGGAAGCTCCCTAACACCTGTTCCTGACCGATTTATTTTGGGATATGGCTGGCTGGTAGCGTTTTGTATTTTTGCAATGCTGATACTGGAATGATTTAAGTAACAAAGACGGTGTAAGAAGCAAAATAAATCGCTTAGGACGAGGTGTTAGGCTAATATCGTTCAGTATGTTATTTATGCAGTGTTGATATTGGAATTATTCAACTAACACACAAGAATACGGCAAGGCGTAATAAGCAAAATAAATCGCTTAGGAAGAGGTGTTAGGGAGCTTCCTACTGTCTCTAACTACACAGACGGAATTCTACCTACCACAACAACCTAGAGTTATTTATGTATGCAACCACAACACTTAAAGGATCACCGTAATAATCATAATAATAATAATAATAATAATAATAATAACAACAACAAGAGGAACAACAACAGCATGTAGGTATATAGTAGTAGTAGTAGTAGTAGTAGTAGTAATAATAATAATAATAATAATAATAATAACAGAAAAGGAAGAAAAAGATAGTAGTAGTAGTAGCAGTCGTAGTCCCGGGTAGCAGTAACATAATAATAATAATAATAATAATAATAATAATAATAACACCGGTCAACAAATAACGATAAACAATAACAAATTGATAACGGAGATCACAGGCTAAAAATAACAAAACAAATAACAATCCCGCAAACAGTCCGTTCAAAATAACAGTCGCAATAACACTAACGGCATAACTAACCTTTAAATCAATAACATCACTAACATTTAAACACCGCTAACGTCATTTAACAATCAACACAACTAACGGTATCACGAAAATAACAATAACACAACTAACGACACAACTGAACGAATAACAATAACAGCTAACGGTATAACGGAACGAATAACTAACAAAACGGTATCATTATCAAATTTAAATATCGGATAACGGCCACATCTGTAAACATTTAAATATTCAAACGGTATAACGGTAACCAACAACTTAAACATAACGGTACCCAACATTCCACCGAAAAGAAAAAAAATCACATTAGCATTAAGAATCAGTACAACCAATGATAATAATAATAATAATAATAATAATAATATGCTATCGGTTATTCAGATCTCCATAACAAAACACCAATAATAATAATAATAATAATAATAGTAATAACGGTAATAAGAAAATAATAATAATGATAATATTAATACCAGTAATAATAATAGTAATAATAATAATAATATCACTACCGTACTACCACCATAATTACCGGTACTATTACAAACCCATCATTACTACAACTATTAGTTACCAAATAAATAACGCTATCAATAACAATACCACAACGGCACCATACCATCATCACAGCTACCATACACCAAGGTCAATAACACCATACCACTTCTACCACACCACACCATACCATCCCACTCACCACAACTAACCATCATCACTACCACACCATCAATAATAATAAAATTCTAAACCACAATAACATTTCGAGCGTCTAATAATAATAATAATAATGTCACTCACATTTCTATACCACAAATACCCACCTTCATAACGACACAACTGCTTAAATTCAAATCACAAGTTGTAAACAAACACAACGGCCTAAAATCACTCGCATAACGATTTCCATTTTCAAATCAACTGAACACTACAACGTACAAACTTATTAACTGTTCTACGTAATGTAAATATAAATAAATAAATAAACAGTTCGCGGTAGGCGTCATTACATATTTACACTATTACTCAACACTTAGAATAGGCTTATCTGAAACGACCGTTAAGTTCACAAAGCACCATTTGAATTCCGAAACATTTGAAGTAGCTACCAACTGCCATTTCAAACTTAAAACTAAACACTTAAAGAAATATGTTAAGTCACCGTTAATTTTACGTTAGGCTATTTAAATTCCAAAACATTTAAAGTACCGGCAGCCATATTTAAATCTAAACATTTAAAGGCAACCGTTATTTAAATTCTGAACCGTCTAAACATTTAAAGACAAACGTTATTTAATTTTTGAACCGTTTAAAGGACCGATTCAGATTTAAATCCAAATATTTAAAGGCAACTGCTGTTTAAATTTTGAACCGTTTAAAGGGCCGGCAGCCATAACGGTAATTAAACATTTCAAGGCAACCGTTACGTCATTAGTGAATCAGGTAGCGTTTAAAAATTTTCAGATGACAAAATTTCACGTTTCGAAACACTGGAAACGTTTACTGGTTTTAGACCTTCAAATTACGTGCTGGTTACGTGATGTCACTGTGTACGTATTATTTCTTTGATGGATAGATAGATAGATAGAGATAGATAAACACGTCCCTGCAACAATTCTCTTGCATTTTAACATCTAACAACCATCCACCGTCAACAACAACAACAACAACTATTTTCAACCTTGCAACCACTATTACAACAACCACAATTCTACCTCCTACCAGCAACCACCACCACCACACCTTCAACCGCAATTCTGCCTTGTCCCCCACCAACCACAATTCACCTCACAACCACAATTCTACTTCCCATCCCCCCATCAACCACCATCGTACTACTATACCATTCCATCAACCACAATCCTACCTTCTACACCTCCATCAACCACAATCCTTCTACCACCGTCAATCACAATCCTAACCACCATCCTCCTACCATCAACCACAATCCTAACCACTACGTACTACTACCATTCCAGCAACCACAATTCTACCTGTTCAACAACCACAATCCCAGCAAGTTTCAATCCCACTTGCTACGGTACCACATTTGCCTCACCACAATCCAAACACCCACACTACCACCACCATTCACTGCCAAAACAACCACAATCTCCTACCACAATCCAAACAACCACACTACCACAACCTACCACCACCATTCACTGCCAAAACAACCACAATCTCCTACCACCATCAAAACAACCACAATCACCAAATCAAGAACATAGCCATCAACCACTATCAAAACAACCACTATCTCAACAACCACCATCTGCTACCACAACCAAAACAACCACAATTTCCCTACCACACACTCGGTACAAATTTTCCTACTAGCCAACGCCGACCACGCACTCAGTCCTGCCAACATTAAGGCCAACCACAATTCTCCTACCAACATTAATACCAACCACAATTCTAAGCTACCACAATCCGAACCACACAACCATTCAAACCACCACAACACTACGGTATTACACCATCATTTCAACACAACAACAATTCCAGTGCTACCAACACTTTAAGTCTGCCTACCACAATTCCTACACCAACCAAAATCAGCTACCACACTTCAATGGCTACCACTATCAAAGCCACAAACATTTCAACAACCATACCATCGCAGTTCTACCAATTCAACCACAACTACCAGTAACTACCACCATTCTCGGACTAGCTGCCGACCTACCTACCACAATTTTCATACCAACATAAATCCACCACTACCACAATTCCGATAGCTACCAGCCATTTTTAACTACTACCACAATCAAATTCCCATCCAACCACAATTCACTCTACCAACATCTCCAGCTACCACAATCCTACCAATTCCTACTCACTTCAACTACCACAATCCAATCCTTCCTACCACCATTTCAACCACAATCCCAAACCATACTACCACCATTACAAATACCACAATCTTCCCTACCAACATTTTAACCACAATCTCATGCCATACAACCACCATTCCAACTACCACAATCGTAGCCACCGATCACCATTCATCCTACCAACATTCCTGCCTCCCCACTACCACAATCGCCACAGCAGGCAGTCAGTGAGGGCGCCACTACCACAACTACCACCACCAGCGGGCAGGCGGGGCTGCGGCGTGTTGTGGTAGTGATGGTGGTAGCTAGCGTGCAACTACCACTATCCCTACCACTATCTTCTGCATCCAACCAACATTTACCAGCATCTACGACTACCACAACTACCACCATCAACCACTATCCTCCACACCCAACTAACCACAACTACCACCATTACCTCAAGATCACCAACCACTATCACAAGTACACAAACTACCACTATCCCAACCACTACTATCCCTTGCATCCAACCAACCACTATCCACGGCTACCACAACTACCACCATCGCCCAGCCTGCAACCTACCATCCTTTGTACCCAACCTACCACCATTAACCACAACTACCACCATCACCTACAACTATCACGTACCGAATCATCTCTACCATCATCACCTACCACTATCCACGACTACCACAACTACCACCATCTCTTGAACTCAACCAACACTCCTACCATCACCTACCACTATCCACAACTACCACCATCCCTACCAGTATCCCCTACACCCTGCCACCACAACTACCACCATCACAAAGAGGTGCCGGGTGGTGATGGTGGTAGTGGTGGCGATGGTGGTAGCTAGCGTGCAACCAACCAACATTCCTACCACCATCCCTCTCATCATTCCTACCACAATCCCGTACCCAACCCACCTACCACAATCTAGGCTTCACAAACAAAGACACCAGCTACCAGACCTCTCCTACCACAACTACCACAATTCAGCCTCCACACAAACACTGGCTACCACACCTCTCCTACCACCTTAACCAACCTACCACTATCCTACCACACACTAGCTACCACTTATTCCTACCAAACACTAGCTACCACTTATTCCTACCAAACACTAGCTATCACTCTCATTCCTACCACCATAACCTACCTATCACTATCCTACCACAAAGACACTAGCTACCACCCTTATTCCTACCACCACAACCAACCTATCACTACCACAGACACTACCACAAAGACACCAGCTCTCTCTTTACCAACCACACTCTTATTCCTACCACCAGAACCAACCTACCACTATCCTACCACCATAACTAACCTATCACTATCCTACCACAGATACTACCACAAAGACACCAGCTCTCTCTCTCTCTCTCCTCTCTCAGTTGCCAGCCTCTCTCCAGCATTCCAACTGTTCCTGCCTCTCCCTTCACTCCTTCATTCTCCTTTCTCCAAACGTTTGTCGTGTCAGCCCCGAAACACGTGGCTTTCTAGTTTAGGGGCCAACTCAATCCTTTTAATAATCAACTAGTACCATTGGAGGGGGGGAGGGAAGATCGGGGAGGGGAGGAGGAGGGGGAGAAGGGGAGGGAAGAGGGGCGCAAACCTCACCACCCACCACCACCACCACCAACCTAACCTCCATCCCAAACCTCCTTTCTTTCTTTTTTTTTCCTCTCCCCCCACCCTATCATCCCCCCCCACCCACGTTTCTTAAGTACAGGGAAAAATAAGTCACTTGCTGGCGTGTGTTTGGGAGTAACGTTGAATGCGGTGTAAACGTTAGAGTGGCCACGCCGTCATTGTTTACCTCGTGACACGTGGGGGGGAAGCCAAGCTCTCTCTGACATCAAAGTAAATAATTGACATGTAATGCATATTGCAGGCCCGACTCTGCCCGCCCCTGCCCTCCCCGGGGACGCCCTACGCCACCCACCCCTCCCCCTTGACCCCTCCTTTCCCTCCAAGACGCCCCAGCCCACGTGGAAGGGGGAAAAGCCTGAAATTAAGGGGAAAAAGGGAAGAGCATGGAAGTCTGAAGCCGAACCGACGTGGCCGGCTTGAGCTGTCCTCCCCTCCTGAGCGCCCGGCGTCCCAGCACCTCCCACCCTCCCGTCCCCCCGAGCTCCAGCCTGCCTCCCCTTCTGACCGCCACCACCCGGGCCCGCCATGCAAAAACTGGGGTGGGTGATGGTCGTATCAGCTGAGATACCCCCCACCCCCCCTGAAACTCACCACCACGCCCACACCATGCAGGAATGGGCGGCGTGGGCGGGGAAATGGGTGGGAAATGGGAGGGACGGGGGGGGTGGCTTGGGGGGGGGAGCCAAACCTGGGTTATTTACACGGCGGGGGAAACAGCTGATCTAAACTACCCACCTTTCCACCCGACAGGTCACACATCCTATCCACCACATCCACCTTATCCCGAATCCACACGGCACTACCCAACCCAGACCGTACGTGAAGGGAGGAAAGGAGAGAGAGAGAGAGGGAGGGAGAGAGAGGCGGGGGGGGCAGGAGGGAGGGAGGGAGAGAAGAGGAGAGAAGGGGGGAGGGGGGGGAGAGGGAACAGTGAGTGAGAGACAAACTTTGAAAATAAACTTGGTGTTCATATATATTTTTTTTTACCTGTTTCGGGCTTCTCCCGGCCTCCAGATCCGTCGGGGCTGGTGGAGGGGTCGACAGAGGCAGGTCTGGGCGTGATCACGGGCGTGGGGGCAGGGGCGTGCGGGCGTGGAGGGGTAAAATAGGTGGGTGTGGGAACAGGCGGTATCGACCAAGACCCGGGCGAGAGTAAGCGAGCAGTTCACCACCCTTGCTCTCACTCTCTGCCTCTCGGGGGTTAATTTTTCCTCTCTACCACTCTCGCCTTCTCACTGGGCTTTTCCTCACCAATTTATTTGCCTCACGCAGCACTCCACTCGCTTGCTATGGCGGGCCGAACCATCATTTTAAGGTGACACAGGCTTTCCAGTATTCCATTTAGGACAAAAAGTGCGCGAGTCACAAGGCGAGACTAACCGATCCCCGCCACCTCAACTCAGGTCCCTTCACTGCAAACTTCCAACTTCAGGCCTCAATTCTCACTCCGCCGGGGCTATTTCTCACTCGCACACAAGCACTGCACATGGATCCAACCTTTGGGCGGCATTTTAGGCACTATTCCGCCACTGAACCCTTGATTTTAGGGGAGAAATGCGTAAGGGAAGCGGCTCCGCGTCCCAGCAAGCCGCCTTACTCCTGGTGTGCTGCCGCGATGAACAAGGGGAGGCTGGCGGGGTCCCTACTGCCGCCCTCCACTACCCTCTTTTTTATTCCATATTTTTCCCTCCTGCAGGCGCGTATCAACTCGAGGAAGGTCCGTATTCACACAGGGATCCTCCATGAACCGTCTCGTGGCCGTATACCACCATGGTTGACGAGAAATGGCGAGAAAACAGCGTGGAAAAGTGATTAATCAGGTTGCGAGTTGGTGAGAGTTTGCCCGCTAGATGGCAGCACGGCGCATCCCCAGCGGTGCCTGCCTGACGCAAGACCAAACCCACACAAACCAACCCAATCCTACCACCACCCCTCCCAGGCCTAGATAAACCACCCAGACGGAACAGAATCACGCTGAAAATCACGCCCTTGACACCGTGGCTAACGTAAATGCAGAAATAGCGGCGATGTGGCAATGGCTACGGTGGCGGGGTACGAGAGTGTGGGAGGCGGCGGCAGCGAGGCCCGGCTGGCGGAGGGGGGTTCCTGCCACAAGCCGGGTCGTGGTAGCAGGCGTGATCGATGCACTAAAAACCGGAGCTCTAACCATTATTAAAAAAAACCCAGAGCTCAAAAACCCTAGCAACTTGATCAAGATAACCCGGAAGTTTTTTTTCATGTTTTCCCCTGCCTGCGTACCGTACGTGGATGGAAAAAGCCCGCGAAATGTTGGTTAGGGCCGGCGGGGGGAGAAAATTGTGGTTGGTGTGGTGCAGATGTTAGTTGACTCAACCCAGCGCTCTCTACCACCACTACTACCACCACCACACTGCTGTCGCCGCACCACTACCTCTCCTACCACTACTACTACCAACATTCCTGCTTACTATAACTGCCTACCACCATTCCCAACTACCATAACAACCATTATTCTTACCAAACTACCATTCAGATCACTACTACTACTATACTACCACCACCACCATTACTACCACTACTACTAGTAATAGTTTTGCTTACTATAACTACATACTACCATTCCTACCTGCCATAACTACCACCATTCTTACTACCACAACTACCACGATTTCTACCTACCACTACCACATGTTTACCATTAATATCTACAACTACCACCATTCCCATTCTACCATTCCTATCTACAACTACCATTCAAAACTACCACCATTTGTACCTACCATAACCACCACCTACTACTACCACAACTACCACCATTGCTACTTACTGTCTACCATAACAACCATCATTTCTGCTTGTAACTACCACCACCATTACAACTACCACCAATCCCTACCTACCACAACTACCACCATTCATATCTACCACACTACCACCATACCTACCTACCATAACTACCACCATTCCTACCTACCACAACTACCACCATTCCTACCTACCACAACTACCACCATTCCTACCTACCACAACTACCACCATTCCTATCTACCACAACTACCACCATTCCTATCTACCACAACTACAACCATTCCTATCTACCACAACTACCACCATTCCTGCCTACCACAACTACCACCATTCCTGCCTACCACAACTACCACCATTCCTGCCTACCACAACTACCACCATTCCTGCCTACCACAACTACCACCATTCCTATCTACCACAACTACCACCATTCCTATCTACCACAACTACCACCATTTCTATCTACCACAACTACCACCATTCCTACCAACCACAACTACCACCATTCCTACCAACCACAACTACCACCATTCCTACCAACCACAACTACCACCATTCCTACCTACCACAACTACCACCATACCTATCTACAACTACCACCATCTCACCTACCACCAGTCCTTCCTACCATAACTACCATCATTCCTACCTACCACAACCATATTATCGCTACCTGCTGTTAATACCACAACTACCACCATTCCTACCACTATCACTACCTCCCGTTACTACCACAAATACTACCATTCCTACCACAACTACCACTACCTACAACTACCACGGCTATCATTATTCCTACCACAACTACCACTAATACTACCACTACCGACATTACCAGCTACCACAACTACCACCATTCTTACCACAACTACCAACATTCCTACCACAACTACCAACATTAACACTACCACAATTTACCTCATTTGCAGTTAATTACACTACTTCTGTTCTTCCTACCAACATTCTCAACCACAACTACCAACATTTCCACCACTACTACCACAATTGTCATTCCTACCACAATTATGGGCTTCTACTACCACCCTACCAACATTATTACAACCACAACTACCACCATCCCTGCTACCACAATTGTCATTCCTACCACAATTCAGGATCACTACCACAATCACCAACATTTTCACGATTAACAAGACACTCATTCCTACCACAATTACAACCATTCCTACCACGATTATTACCGTTCCTACCACAATTATTACCATTCCTACCACAATTATTACCATTCATACCACAATTACCAACCAACATTTCTACCACTACTACTACCACAATTATTCCTACCACAATCCCTAGAGTATTTATTCCTACCACTACCACAACCACTACCAAAACAACCACCACAGCTACCGCAGTTACTACCATTGCTACCACTAACCTATTATTATTATTATTATTATTATTATTATTATTATTATTATTACAGTACTACGATGATTTTATGATGATGATGATGATGATGATAATTACTATTATTATTATGATGATAATGATGATGATTATGATTATTAGTTATTATTATTATTATTGTTATTATCATTATTATGATGCTGATGATGATTATGCTGCTGCTGATGATGATGATGATTATAATTATAATTATTACTATTTTTATTATTATTTTTATTATTATTATTATTATTATTATTTCCAACCACCATTCCTTCCACCATTATTGCTACTCATGGTACCATTATAACAAATTCTACCACCAGGTAGGTTACACTATGATAGTCTCTATTCTCCTTTCACACTTTCCTGTAAAATGTCCACGCCAGTTTTTCTATACGGCGTGGTGTTCTTTCTGACTTTTTCCTGCCGGCTTCGGCTGGAGGGTTTGGAGGGCGGGGGAGAGCCTTCTTCTTTGCTATCCTTATCTCATTCTAGTAGTTCAGTTACTCTTCTAGGAGCTGCCTAGCATGGGTCAACAGGCCTACTGCAGTTATCCTCTCTTCTTATGTTCTTATGTTCATTCCAACCACAATTTACCTTATTTATTACATTATAATTATTGCTACCAGATATTTAAAAATTAGCACCATTATTATTATTATTATTATTATTATTATTATTACCATTATTATTATTATTATTATTATTATTATTATTACCATTATTATTATTATTATTATTATTATTATTATTATTATTACTATTATTATTATTATTATTATTATTATTACCATCATCATTATCATTATTATTGTTATTATTATTATTATTATTATTATTATTACTATTATTATTATTATTATTATTATTACCATCATCATCATCATTATTATTATTATTATTATTATTATTCATCCATCCATCCATCATCCAATCCTACATTGCCCCATGAGGAGCGTAGGAGCCCGGAGCTAGGCAGATGGTCCTGACATTTAAGATGAGAGTGACCAGCCTCATTCATCCCTGAGTGGCATTAGTAATAGTAGTAGTAGTAGTAGTAGTCCTAGTACCGTCACAACCATTCCTACCACCATAGCAACCATTCCTACCACAAACTACCACCATTACTTGTCTAAATCTTCCACAACTACCACTATCTACCACAACTACCACCATCTTCATCTACCACAACTACCATCATCATCTACCACAACTACCATCATCATCTACCACAACTACCATCATCATCTACCACAACTACCAACATCATCTACCACAACTACCATCATCATCTACCACAACTACCACCATCATCTACCACAACTACCATCATCAACCACAACTACCATCATCATCTACCACAACTACCATCATCAACAACAACTACCATCATCATCTACCACAACTACCATCATTATCTACCACAACTACCATCATCATCTACCACAACTACCAACAACTAGTACTATTCAGCATTACCACTCTTCACAACTACTACCACTCACTACAACCACTGACCAACTACCACGACTACCACAATGACCACAAATCTCAGAAACCACAGCTACAACTACCATCATCCACCACCACAACTACAACTACCCTCATCTACCACAATTATCGTCAGTTACGGCTACCACTATCTACAACAACTATCACTAACCACAACTACCACAATTTGGGAAGGGAGGCCTTCACGTGGTGGCACTGATATAACTGGGTGGTGGAGCTGCCTGGTTTTACACACACACACACACACACACACGTGGTGGCACTGATATAACCGGGCGGCTCCACTGCCTGGTTATACACACGTCCCTCAACTCCCTCCCTATCCCCCGAAAGGACGATGGTGGACTGCAGGAGGAGGGCAACTTCAGCCTGCAGTCCACTGGGTTCACGTTTCAGATGAACCTGAGTTTACTACTTCCACTAATAATAATAATAATAATAATAATAATAATAACTGGCTGCGTATTCTTATTGAGTAGTCACAATAAGAAAGCTTCACCATAGCTACTGAAGGTGTATAAGTTATGTATAATATTAACAAGATCTGAAGACAAAGGTGTGGAACGACGCATGGGGAACAGTTTTTCATTTATCTCACTAACTGGCTAACTGTAGGCCTGACTGTAACCAAATTCCTGTCAGATCACGAGAGGCACCACAGCTATGTATGTGCAAAATTACAGTGTTACAGCTTTTATGGTTTTCCCTAAAAAATATTATAAAGAAAACACTGAGCAGATTTGAATTCGGTACTTTCCACTGGGCAAATTAGCAAAATAGTCAACACTATTCAGTAAACCTTCTTATCATAGGATTTTCAACCAAACAGCTGCAGCTTAATTAGTCTCTGAGATATTTTAATTTCAGATACGCAATTATCGCACCAAACTAAGTAGCCCATATGACCTTCTGTAATAGGTCAAGGTCATTTATATCCGGCACAAGTCCCTGAGCTACCCTGGCCTGCCTTCCTGTATTATATCAGCCAGACCTATAAAAAAAAAAATGCAAAGAATATTAATAATAATGATAATAGCCTACTGACCACAAGAGGCGTCGCCATGTACAGTGTATGGCGAAGCTTAATATTAATAATAATACCACCACCACCAAAACTACTACTACTACTACTACTACTACTAATAATAATAATAATAATAATAATAATCTATCTATCTATATACATAGGCTGCTTCTCCCAAGGAAAGGGAGGTAGCCAAGACAGGACGACACACTCCCCATTTACTCATCCATTCAGATACATTCATTAGCATCTTAGCCCCAAAGGGGAGAAGGGACAGATCCTCACCGCACCACACCGCACAAGGGTCAACTGCGCAGTGCAATCAGTGACATCCGCAGCAGAGCTGGTTTACCCCTGCCACATCATAACAGAACCATCCCCTTACCCGCACCTGATCTGACTAGCTGATCAGAACAAATGCGGGAGAATATCCCCTCAAGGCTGCGTCATCACTTATTCATTCACAATTTCTCTCCATTTATTCCTGTCACGCACAGCCACTCTTCCTTGCTCAACAGACATCCCTCTCGCATCCAGCGCTCTCTTCACACTGTCCATCCATCCTATTCGTGGTCTTCCTCTCAGCCTTACACCTCTCACATCAGATCTAGTTATCTTTTTCACCAATCGCTCATTATCCATTCTCTTCATATGCCCAAATAATAATAATAATAATAATAATAATAATAATAATAATAATACCAATACCTTAATCGTATCGTATCTCATATAAAGGCTCCAGCGTGCTTGCGTGCATCGGCCCTGACCACCTAATGACGGCTGTCCATGCTGCTCGATCTTTGGCAGCTTCCCTATTCAGTGCCTCATCCCTGAGGTCACACTCTTTGACCTCGTCCCAGGTCTTTCTCGGTCTGCCTTTCCCAAACCTACACTCGACGTTCAAACCATCTCAATCTACCCCTCCTCATCACAACACCAATACACTCCAGCCCCATCCTTCCTCCCAAACCATCTCAATCTACTCCTCCTCATCACAACACCAATACACTCCAGCCCCATCCTTCCTCCCAAACCATCTCAATCTACCCCTCCTCATCACAACACCAATACACTCCAGTCCCATCCTTCCTGCCAAACCATCTCAATCTACCCCTCCTCATCACAACACCAATACACTCCAGCCCCATCCTTCCTCCCAAACCATCTCAATCTACCCCTCCTCATCACAACACCAATACACTCCAGCCCCATCCTTCCTCCCAAACCATCTCAATGTACCCCTCCTCATCACAACACCAATACACTCCAGTCCCATCCTTCCTCCCAAACCATCTCAATGTACCCCTCCTCATCACAACACCAATACACTCCAGTCCCATCCTTCCTCCCAAACCATCTCAATCTACCCATCACAACACCAGTACACTCCAGTCCCATCCTTCCTCCCAAACCATCTCAATGTACCCCTCCTCATCACAACACCAATACACTCCAGTCCCATCCTTCCTCCCAAAACATCTCAATCTACCCCTCCTCATCACAACAACAACACACTCCAGTCCCATCCTTCCTGCCAAACTATCTCAATGTACCCCTCCTCATCACAACACCACATCACTCCAGTCCCATCCTTCCTGCCAAACCTTCTCAATCTACTCCTCCTCATCACAACACCAACACAATCCAGTCCCATCCTTCCTGCCAAACCATCTCAGTCTACCCCTCCTCATCACAACACCAACACACTCCAATCCCATCCTTCCTCTCAATTCTTCAATTGAAATCTTAGCCCCCTCCCCGGGCCTTGCTTTCAAGAACGCATTGCACATCCATTCAATGATTGTCATTTCTGTACGTTTGAGCCTGCTAATTTCCTCTTCCTTTACTGCCCAGGTCTCACTACCATACATCATTACACTTCTAGCACATGCGCATACAAAGATCCCTTAGCACGGAGGGAGAGCCCTCTCAATGACATGAGAGGCAACAGCTCCCTGAACTTCTTCCAAACACTCCTCACTCTAGCCACAGAGCTGTTCCAGCCCCACCTCCAGCACATAACATCTCCCAAATAACAGAACTCTTCCACACACTCAGAAGACTCATCAGCAAGATCAATCCTTTCACGCCTGACAATCTCCATCGACTCTTCGTGACACACCGCAACTATAAAATCAGCATTATCTCGCAGTCTACCTGTAATACCAGTACATCTCTTATGCACCCACTTGTGACAAACATTGCACAAGATGGAATTAACTTCCACGCCCTTGAGGCAAACCACACATGGCCACTCTCCCTCTTCTTTGACGGTACCGCCACCAACCCTAGACATCATTACTTTTGTTTTATCCACATTTACTCTCAAACCCTCGTGCCCCATTGCTTCTCTCCACTTCCTAAATCTTTCCACCACCTACTTTTCAGTCTCTGCAATCAACACCAAATCATCAGCATACAGCATCTCCCACGGGAGTCCATTTCTGAAGTCACGTGAGAGGGCTTCAAGTACCATGACAAACAACAAGGGGCTCAAGACTGACCCCTGATGCACACCAACATTCACGGCAAACTCATCACTCAAATCTCCATTCACTCTCACCTGGGTGTGAGCACCCACATACATGGCCATAACCACCCTAACCAGCCACTCCTCCATCCCAAGCTTTCTCATTGCCCACTTCACCACCTCCGTAGGGACTCTGTCAAAGGCCTTCTCCAAATCAACAAAAACAAAGTACAGTTCCCGTTTCTTTCCTATATATTTTTCCTGAAGCTGTCGAACAATGAATATGGCATCAGTGGTCCCTCTGCCTGGCATAAACCCAAACTGCATCTCATCAATATTCACTCTTTCTCTAATCATACCTTCTACAACTCTCTCCATTACCTTCATTATCTGGTCCAAAAGCTTTATGCCTCTATAATTTCCTCTTTCCAGGGCATCACCCTTCCCCTTGTACACATTTACAATTACAGTCTTCAGCCAATCATCTGGGACAACACACTCATATATAATTGTATTTATCAGGTCAGTGACTAACCCCACTTCTGTATCTCCTGAGGCCTTCAACATTTCAGCAGTCAACCCAGACACACCTGCTGCCTTCCACACCTGCTGCCTTCCACACCTGCATCCTGCCTAGTGCCTTCCAGTAGCAGCGTCAGTCTCTGCTGGCTCCAAACCTTCCCTGTTCCAGTCCAACTCCACATTCAACAACCTGCTATAATGCTGTCTCCAGGCGTCTTTGATATTCCCGGAGTTCACCACTACCCTTCCTTCATCATTCTTCATACACTGCTCACCTCTTATACTCCTATCTGCCCTCTTCATGTGATAATAATAATAATAATAATAATAATAATAATAATAATAATAATGATAATAATAATAATAATAATAATAATGATGATGATGATGATGATGATGATGATGATGATAATAATAATAATAATAATAATAATAATACCACCACCTCTACTACTACTACTACTACCACTACTACTACTACTACTACTACTACTACCACCACCACCACTATTACTACTACCACCTACCACAATCCCCACTACCATTAAAAATCCCTAATGGACAGTATCTATCAGGGAAGCTACCACAATTACCACAATCACCACAATTACTACAATCCTAGCCCATCATCACTACTATTCCACTTAACTACTCACACTCTAAATGATGATGATGATGATGATGATTTGGTGGTGGCAGTAATAGTAGTAGTAGTAGCAGTAGTAGTAATAGTAAAAAATATAATAATAATAATAATAATAATAATAATAATAATAATAATAATAATAATAATAATAACAGCTACAACAACAACAATAATACTTATAATAAAAAATATAAATAATAATAATAATAATAATAATAATAATAATAATGAGGAAGAATGATAATAATAATGGCAATTATTATTATTATACGCTGGGTGGTAACCATATAACCAGATTACGACGCCTGGTGGTTTAGTGGGTAATTACGGGGCTCCAATCGAACTGAACCGGTGAAGGTTTATATTCAAGGGATGGTTGGGGTTTATTGCTCACGTAATGCCACTCAGGGATGAGTGAGGCTGGCCACTCTCATCTTAAATGCCAGGACCAACTTGCCTAGCCCCGGGTTCCTACGCTCCTCATGGGGCAACGTACGATTGGATGATGGATAGATTATTATTATTATTATTATTATTACCACCGCCAGGGAGGTTATGTTTTCACCCCTGTCCGTTCGTTTGTTGGTTGGTTTGTGAGCGAGATTACACAAAAACTACTGGACGGATTTCCACGACACTTGGTAGAAGAATGGCCCTTGGCACAGAATACTCTCCATTACATTTTGGTGCCGATCCGGATAAAGGTGCGGATCCAGGAGTTTTTTTTTTTTTTTTCACTTTCCTTAACATTGCGAGATAGGGCCTTGGCGGAGGTATACGCTCTACTGAGTGCCATTCTAGTTATTATTGTTATTATTATTATTATTATTATTATTATTACTATTATTATTACCATCATCATCATCATCATCATGACCACCACCACTCCCATCATCATCATCATCATCATCATCATCATCACCACCACCCCCATCATCATCATCATCATCATCACCACCACCCCCATCATCATCATCATCATCATCATCACCACCACCCCCATCATCATCATCATCATCATCATCATCACTGTCTCCCACAAATTACAAATCCATTAATCGCACAGTTGTCTTTCCGTATCTATCTATCAGTCAATCTATCTATCTAACTTGCCAGACGCCTTAATCCCGTAAGGGGTGGCTAGAAACAAATCGCCTCCACGTCGCCCTGTCCCTTACAGAAGTAAACTGTAGCACCAGTCGAGCAGGGCAGTACTCCCAAGGTGGATGAAAAGCTGATGACAGGGAGAGCTGGAGCTCCCGTTTCATCAGCCCTCAGGACTAGTTCCTGACCATCCCCCTTTGCTGAACTTTTTCAGTGTCTCAGTAACACAGAGAGTAGGCCAGCATGCTCTCCAGTACAAGTTTCTCTAACTATCAACACCAAACTACATGCACAGTACACACTACACTTCCTTTTCAAAAATTCAAAAAAAAAAAAAATGGCATCTCGATACATAGCCTCAGAGTCCCCAGGGGGGGGGGAACACAAATGCCCCCACCATCCGCCCCTCTCCCGGTGACGACTTGAGCTGCCTGGAACCACTGTCTGACTCACTTCTTCATTTCTGCAACATTCGCAGCCTTTCCTCTAACTTTCAATCTGTCATACACCACCTCTCCTTCTCTAAACCTCACCTTCTTTTTCTAACTGAGACTCAGCTCTCTGAGGCAACTGACAGCAAACCCTTTTCTGTATCCTCCTACTTTCTCTATACTCATTTCAAAGCCAAAGGTGGCTGTTGTGTATATATACGCAACAACTTATCTTGCTTTCGTGTTCCTGAACTCGATTCTTCTGAATTCTCCACACTCTGGCTTCGGCTTTCCTGTCATTTTCTGACTAAATATATCTGTGCTGTTTACTTATCTCCTAATTCTACTGACTCAAAAATTCTTTGACTATCTTACTTCTATGATGGAACACATTCTATCCATTTCTCCTTTCTCTGAAATCTCCATTCTAGGAGATTTCAATGTTCACCACCACCTTTGGCTCTCCTCTCCTTTCACTGATCCACCTGGTGAACAAGCCTACATCTTTTCTATCCTTAATGACCTAGAGCAGCTTGTACAGCACCCTACCTGTATCCCTGACTGCCTTGGAGAGAGCTCCAACATACTTGACCTCTTCCTTACAACTAATCCTTCTGCTTACACTGTTAATCTTTTCTCTCCGTTGGGCTCCTCCGATCACAACCTTATTACCTTAACCTGTCCTATCACTCCGGTACGGCCTGTGGACCCTCCAAAGAAATGTCATCTGTGGCACTTTGGAGCTGCGAATTGGGAGGCCCTCAGGCAGTACTTCTTTGATTTTCCCTGGAATGATTATTGCTTCCATGGCCGGGAGCCATCTGAGTGTGCCTTGCGCATTACAAAGGTTATTCTCTTGGGCATGGAAGCATACATTCCTTTCTCTTATCCTTTGACTCATGCAAGAAAGCCTTGATTTAGTTACGCTTGTTCTAATGCTGTCCGCAACAAGGAGAGGGCCTATAAAAGGTACCGGAGCCAACCCACCCCTGAATCACATCATCTTTACGTTTCTGCCCGGAATCGTGCAAAGTCTGTTCTTCGCTCTGCGAAAAATAATTTCATCAGTACTAAATGCTCTCAACTCTTCAACTCAAATTCTTCCCGCTCCTTCTGGCACCTTGCCAAAAACCTTTCTAACAACTTTACCTCATCATCCTTCCCTTCTCTTTTCTGCTCTGATGGCTCTGTAGCTATTTCTTCTACTGATAAAGCAGATCTCTTTGCTCAGACTTTCTCCTCCAATTCCACCTTAGACGATTCCGGTGCTGTTCCTTCATCACTTCCCCCCTCTGACTTCCTCATGGCTGACTTTAAAATGTCTTCAGATGATGTATTTTCTGCCATCACAGGCCTCAATACTAACAAGGCATATGGGCCTGATGGGGTCCCTCCTGTTGTTCTCAAGAACTGTGCTTCTGTGCTTACACCCTGCCTAGGCAAACTCTTTCGCCTTTGTCTATCAACTTGTACCTTTCCTTCTTGCTGGAAGTTTGCTCTCATTCAGCCAGTCCCAAAGAAGGGTGACCATTCCCAGCCCTCTAACTATCATCCAATTGCTTTAACATCCTGTATTTCAAAAGTTTTTGAGTCAATTCTTAATAGAAAAATTTTAAAGCATCTTTCCTATCACAACCTTCTTTCTGATCGTCAGTACGGGTTCCGTCAGGGACGCTCCACTGGCGATCTTCTCACCTACCTTTCAGACTCCTGGTCATCCTCCTTTCGGGACTTTGGCGAAAGCTTTGCCATTGCACTTGACATCTCAAAGGCTTTCGATCGAGTCTGGCATAAATCTTTAATTTCCAAACTGCCCTCTTACGGTTTCTATCCTTCTATCTGTGCCTTCATCTATAGCTTCCTTTCTGGTCGTTCTATAGCCGCTGTTGTAGACGGCCATCGTTCTTCTCCTAGATCTATCAACAGTGGTGTTCCTCAGGGCTCTGTCCTATCACCAACTCTCTTCCTTTTATTCATCAAAGACCTTCTAAGCTGTACATCTAACCCTATCCACTCATACACTGATAATTCCACCCTTCATCTTTCCATTCGGTTCCCGCAACGTCCATCTCAGCAGTTACTTCAACAAACAATGGATGAGGCTATGGCACACCTAATGTCTGACTTGGCTCGTATCTCTGACTGGGGTAAAAATAATCTTGTTGTTTTTAATGCATCTAAGACTCAGTTCTCACACCTATCAACCCGACAAAATCTTCCACAGGTATAACCACTAATGTTTAATAATATTCAGCTTAATCCTGCATCATCCTTGAACATGCTTGGGGTTTCATTTACTCGGGACTTATCTTGGAAGGATCATATTACATCTCTTGTAAAATCTGTTTCCAAGAGATTAGGTGTGCTAAGCCGACTCTGTACCTTCTTTACCCCTGTACAATTGTTGACTCTATACAGGGTTTTTATCCGCCCCTGTGTGGAGTACAACTCTCATGTGTGGGCAGGCTCCCCACATACAGCTCTTCTCAATAGGGTAGAGTCAAAGGCTTTTCGTCTCATTAACTCTCTTCCTCTTACTGACTCCCTTCAACCTCTGTCTCTTCGCCGCACTGTTGCATCGTTATCTCTTTTCTATCGCTACTTCAATGGTCACTGCTCCTCTGAACTGTCTGCATGCATTCCTCCACCTGTACGACGGGCGCGTAGCACCCGTCTAGCAGCAAACTCTCATCCCTTTTCTGTCCAGCTCTCTAATGCAAGAGTTAACCGTTACTCCCAGTCCTTCATTTATGCAACAGGTCAACTCTGGGACTGTCTCCCTCTGTCTGTATTTCCTGCTGGCTATGATCTCCAGTCTTCCAAACGCAGTGCGTCCAGGCATCTCGAAATGACCGGATCTTGAATTTGGCTCTCTCTTGTATTTTGTTTTTCTCTTGGAAGGAACAGTTTTGCGGGCTCGTGGCCTTTGGTTCCTTCTTCCTAGCATAAAAAAAAAAAAAAATTGACTGCCTTCCCTCCACCTCACGAACCCCTCCCCTCATATACCTTTCCATTCCATCCCTGCATCTCCTCCTCGGCCTCCCACTCACCCACATACACTCTTCTGGTCAGTCTCATTCTCCATACTCATATTTTACACTATATTCTCTCTCTCTCTCTCTCTCTCTCTCTCTCTCTCTCTCTCTCTCTCCTACCTACCTATGTCTATCCTACATTTCTACTTTCTTTTTTCACTCTCTCTCTCTCTCTCTCTCTCTCTCTCTCTCTCTCTTAAATATATTCCCAGTTTTAATATATTTTTTTCAATTCACTTTCCTTTCATAAGAGGTAAATGGTGAGTTGAATAGGCCCCTCTCTCTCTCTCTCTCTCTCTCTCTCTCTCTCTCTCTCTCTCTCTCTCTCTCTCTCTCTCTCCTAGCTATGCATCTCTCTTACTTTTGTCTTTTTTTTTATATTCTCTCTCTCTCTCTCTCTCTCTCTCTAACCGACACACACACACACACACACACACACACTGATATTTCGCAGATAATTCAAAGGAGGATGAAGGAAGGAAAGAAGGAAGGGAGGATGGAATGAAGGAAGGAAGGAAGGAAGGAAGGGAGGAAAGGAGGGAAGGAGAGAAGGAAGGAAGAAAAGGAGGGAAAGAAGGAAGGAGGGAAGGAAGGAAGGAAAAAAGGAAGGAAGGAAGAAAAGAAGGAAAGAAAGGAAGGAAGAGGGAAGGATGGAAGGAAGGAAGGAAGGATGGAAGGAAGGAAGGAAGGATGGAAGGAAGGAAGGAAGAATGGAAGAATGGAAGGAAGGAAGAGGGAAGGATGGAAGGAAGGAAGGAAGGAAGGATGGAAGGAAGGAAGGAAGAATGGAAGGAAGGAAGGAAGGAAGGAAGGATGGAAGGAAGGAAGGAAGGAAGGAGGGAGGGAAGGAAGGCTGGAAACAAGGAAGGATGGAGGGAAGGAAGGAAGGAAGGAAGCAGGGACGGAGGGAAGGAAGGAAGAAGGCAGGGAGGGAAGGAAGGAAGGAAGGAAGGAAGGAAGCAAGGAAGGATGGAGGGAAGGAAGGAAGGAAAGAAGGAAGGAAGGAAAGAAGGAAGGAAGGAAATAAGGAAGGAAGGAAACAAGGAAGGAAGGAAGGAAGGAAGGGACAAACAAACAAACAATAAACAAAACAAACAAGAAAACAAACAAGGGGACAGGTGGTCACTGTATCGGGGTGGACAGGTAAAGGCGAACCCCGATATAATGTCCCCCTATCTTCCTCCTCCTCCTCTTTTTCTTCCTCCTCCTCCTCCTCCTTCCCCTTCTTCTTCTTCTTCACCTCTTGCTCTTATTTTATCTCTCTCTCTCTCTCTCTCTCTCTCTCTCTCTCTCTCTCTCTCTCTCTCTCTCTCACTCCTCCCTCCCTCCCTCCCTCCCTCCCTTATAAATGGTTTAACTGTTTACCTACTTTGAGAAGGGAGGGGAGGGGAGGGGAGGGGAGGGAGGGAGGGAGGAAAGTAGATGAAAGAAGAGGGAGGGAAGGAGGTACGAAAATGGATGAGAGGGAGAGAGGTAGGAGGGAGAGAGGAAAGAAGGAGGGAGGGAGGGAGAAGGAAGGGAGAAAGGGAGGAGGGAAGGAAGAAGGGAGGAGGGAGAAGGAACTAATGTTGGGAGAATTCCATAGGGAGAGAAAGACGGAAGGATCTGTGAAGGAAGGAAGGAAGGAAAGAAAGAAAGAAGGAAGGAAGGAAGGAGGGAAAGAAGGAAGGAGGGAAGGAAGGAGGAAGGGAGGGAGGAATGAAGGAAGGAAGGAGGGAAGAAAGGAAGGAGGGAAGGAAGGAAGAATGGAAGAAAGGGAGGGAGGGAAGGAGGAAGGAAGGAAGCAAAGGAAGGAAGGAAGGAAGGAAGGAGAGAAGGAAGGAGGGAAGGAAGGAGGGAAGGAGAAAGGGAAGGAAGGAATGACGGAAGGAAGGAGGGAAGGAAGGAGGGAAGGAAGGAAGGAGGGAGGGAAGGAGGGAAGGTATAGAGCCACACCCTCTTAATTGATAGGAAAGGAGGGAGGGAGGGAGAGAGGAAGGGAAGGAGAGAAGAAAGGAGGGAGGGAGGGAAGTAGAGAATGAGGGAGGGAGGGAGGGAGAGAAGAAGGGAGGAAGGGAGGGAGGCAGGGAAGGAGAGAAGGAGGGAGGGAGGGAGGGAGAGAAGAAGGGAGGAAGGGAGGGAGGCAGGGAAGGAGAGAAGGAGGGAGGGAGGGAGGGCAGGAGGGAAGAAAGGAGGGAGGGAGGGAGGGAAGGAACTGGAGAGAGAGAGAGAGAGAGAGAGAGAGAGAGTCTCTCTATTCAGTCAATCTATCTACCTACCTATCTATCTATCATAAAACAGCTTGTAATAGATAAACATGCTTATTTCACAGCAAACTGAGAAACTAACTAGGAGAGTATGAGTGAGTTTGAGGAGGGAGGGAGGGAGGAGAAGGGGAAGGGGAAGGATGAGATGGAGGGATGGGGTGGTGAGAGACTAACTAGGAGTGTGAGATGATTTTTGGACATTTTAGGACCTGTGACCTCGAAAACAGGTGACGGAAATAAGTATGACGAAAATAGAAAATAATAATAATAATAATGATAATAATAATAATAATAATAGTAGTAGTAGTAGTAATAATAAATAGATAATAATAATAATAATAATAATAATAATAATAATAATAATAATAAATATAGATGATGCT
>NC_136957.1:1674562-1679562 GCF_032717465.1 Coenobita brevimanus
AATGGTGTTGTGGTGTTAATGGTGTTGTGGTGTTACGGTGTTGTGGTGTTAATGGTGTTGTGGTGTTAATGGTGTTAATGGTGTTGTGGTGTTAATGGTGTTGTGGTGTTACGGTGTTGTGGTGTTAATGGTGTTGTGGTGTTACGGTGTTGTGGTGTTAATGGTGTTGTGGTGTTACGGTGTTGTGGTGTTAATGGTGTTGTGGTGTTAATGGTGTTAATGGTGTTGTGGTGTTAATGGTGTTGTGGTGTTAATGGTGTTGTGGTGTTAATGGTGTTGTGGTGTTACAGTGTTGTGGTGTTAATGGTGTTGTGGTGTTAATGGTGTTGTGGTGTTAATGGTGTTAATGGTGTTGTGGTGTTAATGGTGTTAATGGTGTTGTGGTGTTAATGGTGTTGTGGTGTTAATGGTGTTGTGGTGTTACGGTGTTGTGGTGTTAATGGTGTTGTGGTGTTAATGGTGTTAATGGTGTTGTGGTGTTAATGGTGTTGTGGTGTTAATGGTGTTGTGGTGTTAATGGTGTTAATGGTGTTGTGGTGTTATGGTGTTGTGGTGTTAATGGTGTTGTGGTGTTAATGGTGTTGTGGTGTTACGGTGTTAATGGTGTTGTGGTGTTACGGTGTTGTGGTGTTAATGGTGTTGTGGTGTTAATGGTGTTGTGGTGTTAATGGTGTTAATGGTGTTGTGGTGTTAATGGTGTTGTGGTGTTAATGGTGTTGTGGTGTTAATGGTGTTGTGGTGTTAATGGTGTTACGGTGTTGTGGTGTTAATGGTGTTGTGGTGTTAATGGTGTTAATGGTGTTGTGGTGTTAATGGTGTTGTGGTGTTAATGGTGCTGTGGTGTTAATGGTGCTGTGGTGTTAATGGTGCTGTGGTGTTAATGGTGTTGTGGTGTTAATGGTGTTGTGGTGTTAATGGTGTTGTGGTGTTACGGTGTTGTGTTAATGGTGTTGTGGTGTTACGGTGTTGTGGTGTTAATGGTGTTGTGGTGTTAATGGTGTTGTGGTGTTAATGGTGTTGTAGTGTTACAGTGTTGTGGTGTTAATGGTGTTAATGGTGCAGTGTTACAGTGTTGTGGTGTTAATGGTGTTGTGGTGTTAATGGTGTTAATGGTGTTGTAGTGTTACAGTGTTGTGGTGTTAATGGTGTTGTGGTGTTAATGGTGTTGTAGTGTTACAGTGTTGTGGTGTTAATGGTGTTGTGGTGTTAATGGTGTTAATGGTGTTGTAGTGTTACAGTGTTGTGGTGTTAATGGTGTTGTGGTGTTAATGGTGTTGTGGTGTTACGGTGTTGTGGTGTTAATGGTGTTGTGGTGTTACGGTGTTGTGGTGTTACGGTGTTGTGGTGTTAATGGTGTTGTGGTGTTAATGGTGTTGTGGTGTTAATGGTGTTGTGGTGTTACGGTGTTGTGGTGTTAATGGTGTTGTGGTGTTAATGGTGTTGTGTTGTTAATGGTGTTGTGGTGTTACGGTGTTGTTAATGGTGTTGTGGTGTTAATGGTGTTGTGGTGTTAATGGTGTTAATGGTGTTGTGGTGTTAATGGTGGTGTGGTGTTAATGGTGTTGTGGTGTTAATGGTGTTGTGGTGTTAATGGTGTTGTGGTGTTAATGGTGTTGTGGTGTTACGGTGTTGTGGTGTTAATGGTGTTGTGGTGTTAATGGTGTTGTGGTGTTAATGGTGTTGTGGTGTTACGGTGTTGTGGTGTTAATGGTGTTGTGGTGTTAATGGTGTTGTGGTGTTAATGGTGTTGTGGTGTTAATGGTGTTGTGGTGTTAATGGTGTTGTGGTGTTACGGTGTTGTGGTGTTAATGGTGTTGTGGTGTTAATGGTGTTGTGGTGTTGTGGTGTTAATGGTGTTAATGGTGTTGTGGTGTTACGGTGTTGTGGTGTTAATGGTGTTGTGGTGTTACGGTGTTGTGGTGTTAATGGTGTTGTGGTGTTAATGGTGTTGTGGTGTTAATGGTGTTAATGGTGTTGTGGTGTTACGGTGTTGTGGTGTTAATGGTGTTGTGGTGTTAATGGTGTTGTGGTGATAATATTGAGGTGTAATGGAAAGAGAAAGAGAGAGAGAGAGAGTTAAGGTCTGAGTGTGTGTGTGTGTGTGTGTGTGTGTGTAAGATGCAACCCTGTGTCTGTTGCTGCCGACACACACACACACACACACACACACACAGACCTTAACCCTCTCTCTCTCTGGTGTAAGCGTATGCAGTCAAGTTTAAAGCCGTGTGTATGTATGAATGAGTGTAGTGACTCTCCCTCTCTCTCTCTCCCTGGTGTGAATGTATGAATGAGTGTAGTGACTCTCTCTCTCTCTCTCTCTCTCCCTCTCTCTCTCTATTGACTACCGTTCATCCTTCCTCCCTCCCCTCCCTCCCTCCCTCTCTCCTTATTCAACTCCTCCCTCCTACCTTCCCTCCTTCCCTTCCTTCCTTCCTTCTCTCTCTGCTTCCTCCCTTCCTTCCTTCCTTCCTTCTCTCTCTGTTTCCTTCCTTCCTTCCTTCCCTCTCTCTATTCCCTTCCTTCCCTCCTTCATTCTTCCTTCTACTTCCATCCTATATTTTGTCTTCTTTATTCTCTTCTCTCTCTCTCTTTCCTTCCTTTCTTCACTATTTCCTTCCCTTCTTCCTTCATTCTTCCTTCTACTTCCATCCTATTTTTTGTATTTTCTTTATTTCCTTCTCTCTCTCTCTCTCTCTTCTTCCCTGCCTTCCTCCTTCCCTCCCTGTGGAATTTCCTTAAAATTTCTTCAGCTGATGTATTTTCTGCCATCACTGGCCTCAGTACTAACAAGGCATATGGGCCTGATAGGGTCCCTCCTGTTGTTCTCAAGAACTGTGCTTCTGTGCTTACACCCTGCCTAGGCAAACTCTTTAGCCTTTGTCTGTCAACTTGTACCTTTCCTTCTTGCAGGAAGTTTGCTTTCATTCAGCCAGTCCCAAAGAAGGGTGACCATTCCCAACCCTCTAACTATCGTCCAATTGCTTTAACATCCTGTGTCTCAAAAGTTTTCAAGTCAGTTCTTAATAGAAAAATTTTAAGGTATCTTTCCTATCACAACCTTCTTTCCGATCGTCAGTATGGGTTCCATCAGGGACGCTCCACTGGCGATCTTCTCATCTACCTTTCAGACTCCTGGTCATCCTCCTTTCGGGACTTTAGTGAAAGCTTTGCCATTGCACTTGACATCTCAAAGGCTTTCGATCGAGTCTGGCATAAATCTTTAATTTCCAAACTGCCCTCCTACGGTTTCTATCCTTCTATCTGTGCCTTCATCTATAGCTTCCTTTCTGGTCGTTCTATAGCCGCTGTTGTAGACGGCCATCGTTCTTCTCCTAGATCTATCAACAGTGGTGTTCCTCAGGGCTCTATCCTATCACCAACTCTCTTCCTTTTATTCATCAATGACCTTCTAAGCTGTATATCTAACCCTATCCACTCTTACACTGATGATTCCACCCTTCATCTTTCCATTCGGTTTCTGCAACGTCCATCTCAGCAGTTACTTCAACAAACAAGGGATGAGGCTATGACTGGGGTAAAAATAATCTTGTTGTTTTTAATGCATTGAAGACTCAGTTTTTACACCTATCAACCCGACAAAATCTTCCACAGGTGTACCCAGTAATGTTTAATAATATTCAGCTTAATCCTGCATCATCCTTGAACATGCTTGGGGTTTCATTTACTCGGAACTTATCTTGGAAAGATCATATTACATCTCTTGTTAAATCTGCTTCCAAGAGATTAGGTGTGCTAAGCCGACTCCGTTCCTTCTTTACCCCTGCACAGTTGTTGACTTTATACACGGGTTTTATCTGCCCCTGTGTAGAGTACAACTCTCATGTGTGGGGAGGCTCCCCACATACAGCTCTTCTCAATAGGGTGGAGTCAAAGGCTTTTCGTCTCATTAACTCTCCTCCTCTTACTGACTCCCTTCAACCTCTGTCTCTTCGCCGCACTGTTGCATCTTTATCTCTTTCCTATCGCTTCTTCAATGGTCATTGCTCCTCTGAACTGTCTGCTTGCATTCCTCCACCTGTACGACGGGCGCGTAGCACCCGTCTAGCAGCAAACTCTCATCCCTTTTCTGTCCAACTCTCTAATGCAAGCGTTAACCGTTACTCCCAGCCCTTCATCTATGCAACAGGTCAACTCCGGAACTGTCTCCCTCTGTCTGTATTTCCTGCTGCCTATGATCTCCAGTCTTTCAAACGCAGTGTGTCCAGCCATCTCAAAATGATCGGATCTTGAATTTGGCTCACTCTTGTATTTTGTTTTTCTCTTGGAAGGAACAGTTTTGCGGGCTCGTGGCCTTTGGTTCCTTCTTCCTAGCATAAAAAAAATCACCCCCCTCCCTTGTGTATCTATCTATCTACCTATCTATCCATCTATCTATCTATCTTTCTATATCTATCTCTCCCTGACATACCTATTTTCTTTCTTGGGTATTCTATCTATCTATCTATCTATCTGTCTGTCTGTCTGTCTGTCTATCTATCTGTTTATCTATCTGCCTCTCTGCCTATTGCACGTGTTTACTGTCTATCTGTCTACCTATCTATCTATCCATCTATCTATCTCATTACCTATCTAACTCTGTTCGTATCTATCTATCTATCTAATCTATAATAAGGCATCTCGCAATGTTATCTATCAGCAACTATCGAAATGTCTATCTATCTATATCTATCTATCTATCTCTAAGTATATTCGTGTTGAATTAGAGAGAGAGAGAGAGAGAGAGAGAGAGAGAGAATGTGACACCAAGGAAGTCAATTTACGTGTGTGTGTGTGTGTGTGTGTGTGTGTGTGTGTGTGTGTGTACCAAAGTTTGTCCATATTTGCCTCAAAGGGTCAAGGTTGAGGTCGCGGAGGAGGAGGAGGAGGAGGAGGAGGAGGAGGAGGAGGAAGAGAAGAATGAAGAACAAGAAGATGATGATGATGATGATGATGATAGTGATGATGATGATGATGATGATGATGATGATGATGAAGAA
>NC_136957.1:1694562-1697062 GCF_032717465.1 Coenobita brevimanus
GAGAGAGAGAGAGAGAGAGAGAGTTTGGAGAATTTATGAATGACGAGATGGGAGGGAGGGAGGAAGGGGAAGGGGAGGGGGAGGGGGAGGGAGGGAGGGAGGAAGCCATAAAGGAAAGAATTTAATCTTAACGTGGCATGAGAGAGAGAGAGAGAGAGAGAGAGAGAGAGAGAGAATTATTGTCAACTTTCTCTCTAACACACACACACATCCTCCCCCTTTCTCTCTCTCTCTCTCTCTCTCTCTCTCTCTCCTTGAAGTAGTATCTGTTCCCTCTCCCATTCTTTCCCATTCCCTCCCCCTCCCCTCCCCCCCCCTCCCCCTCCCCTACTCTTCCCTCCCCCTCTCCCCCCCCTTCGCTAATTATACCATTTTAGTGTTGATGGTATTTTGCTCTGGTATTAAGCGAGAGAGAGAGAGAGAGAGAGAGAGAGAGAGAGAGAGAGAGAGAGAGTAGGTAGTAGTAGCAGTAGTAGTAATTCTCTCTCTCTCTCTCTCTCTCTTACACGCTGGGCAGTAACCATGGATTAACGCTTGAATATGATGCTAGTCACGAAGAAGTGCTATGGAAAGGATGCAGAGCCGTAGCAAACTGTCTTCTACGACGGTCATCATCATCATCATTATTATCATCATCATCATTATCAAAATCATCATCATCATCATCACCACCATCACCACCACCATCATCATCATCACCATCATCTTCATCATCGTCATCACCACCACCACCATCATCATCATCATCACCATCATCATCACCATCATCACACTAACCTGTCGGATGCAAATAATAATAATAATAATAATAATAACAATAATAATAATAATAATAACAATAATACTTTCCTCCATCAGATAGCCTTTTCTCTCCATCCCTCCCTCTCAAACTTTTTCCCTCCCCTCCTCCCTCTCACTCTCTCCCTCCCTCCCTCTCTTCTATCTTCCCTCTTTCCTTCCCCTCCACACCCGCTTCTTTCCTCCCTCCCTCTTTCCCTCCCTCCCTCTTTCCCTTCCTCCCTCCCTCTTCCCCTCCCTGCCACGAGTCCACCCTCCCTCCCTCCCTGTTGTCCTTCCTTCCTCCTACCCTCCCTCCCTCCTATCCTTCCTTCCTCCTCCCCTCCCTCCCTCCTATCCTCCCTTCCTCCTCCCCTCCCTCCCTCTTATCCTCCCTTCCCCCTCCCCTCCCTCCCTCCCCCTATCCCCCCACCCTTCTCCCCTCCCTCTCAAACTCCCTTCCTTCCCTCCTCCCTTTCTCCTATCCTCCCTTCCTCATATCTTCCTTTCCTTCTCCCCTCCCTCCCTCCTACACTCCCTACTTCCTCCCCCCCTTCCTCCTTCTCTCCCCCTCAAACTTTTTTCCTCCTCTCCCTCTCTCCCTCCCTCCTCCCTCTCCCTCCCTCCCTCCCTCCTCCCTACCCACTTATCTTTCTCCCTATTCATCTACCCACCCACCTCCTCTCCTCCCCCCTCCCCTCCTCCCTCCCTCCCTCCCTACCTACCTACCTACTTACCTTCCTCCCTATTCATTCACCCATTCACCTCACCCACAATTCTCTCTCTCTCTCTCTCTCTCTTTAATCTCCCTTCTGTCGTTTACATCTTCCTTCTCTCCCTTTCCTCCCTTCCTTCTCCATTTTCTCTCCATTTCCTCCCTTTTCATAATTCTTCTCTCCACATCACTCTCCCTCCCTCCCTTTCTCCATTCCCTTTCTTCCTCCCTCCTTCCCTCCCTTTCTCCCTCGCTCCTCCCTTCTCTCCCTCTCTCTATCCACCTGTCTCTCTCGCTCCCTCTCTCCTTCCTCCATCTCTCTCTCTCTCCCTCTCTCTCCTCCTTTTCTCCTTCTTCCCTCTGTCCTCCCTACCATTACCTCCCTTCCCTCCCTTTTCCTCCCTTATAATCCCTCCCTTTCTTCCTTCTTCCTCCTTCCCTTTCCTCCCTTATACTCCCTCCCTTTCTTATTCCCTCCCTTTCTTCCTTCCTTCCTCCCTCCCTTTCTCCCTTCTTCCCTCCCTTTCTCCCTTCTTCCCTCCCTTACACTTCCTCCCTTTCTTCCTTCTTCCTCCTTCCCTTTCCTCCCTTATACTCCCTCCCTTTCTTCCTTTCTCCCTTCTTCCCTCCCTTTCTCCCTTAATTCCCTCCTTTTCTCCCTTCCTCCCTCCCCTTCTTCCTTCCTCCCTCCCTTACACTCCCTCCCTTTCTCCCTTCTTCCCTCCCTTTCTCCTTTCTTCCCTCCCTTTCTCCCTTCTTCCCTCCCTTTCTCCCTTCTTCCCTCCCCTTCTTCCTTCCTCCCTCCCTTACACTCCCTCCCTTTCTTCCCTCTTCCTCCCTTCTTCTCTCCCTTTCATCTTTCTTCCTATTCTCCCTCTTCAAGTTAACATTCCCTCCCTTCCTTGTCTTTCCTCCCATTTCTCCCTTATTGAATTCTAGATACTAAAAAATGAAAAGAGAGAGAGAGAGAGAGAGAGAGAGAGAGAGAGAGAGAGAGAGAGAGAGAGA
>NC_136957.1:1702062-1707062 GCF_032717465.1 Coenobita brevimanus
CCTACTTACCTACCTACCTACCTACTTACCTACCTACCTACCTACTTACCTACCTACCTACTTACCTACCTACTTACCTACCGCCTCTCCCTTTTTTCCTCCCTTCATGTCCAATCAACCGTCTCTCTCCCTTCAATTTCCCTCCCTCCCTCTCTTTCTCCTCCCTCCCTTTCTTTCTTTTTCCTCCCTTTAATCTCCCTCTCTACGTCTCTTCTCTCTCTTCCTTTTCTCCCTATCTCCCTCCCTCCCTCCCTTTCCTCATTCTTTCCCTCCCTCCCTCCCATTCCTCCATCTCTCCCTCCCTCCCTTTCCTCCATATCTCCCTCCCTCCCTTCCTCCCTCCAATCTAACGTCCTCAATAACCCTTTCTCCCTACCCCCTCCCCTCCCTCTCTCCCTCTCACCTCTCTCTCCTCCCTCCCTCTTCTACAAGTCACACTCTCTCTCCCTCCCTTTTTTTTCCTCCCCCTATCCAAGTCACCATCTCTCTCTCTCTCTCACCTACTTCCTTCCCCCCTCCTCCTCTTCCTCCCATCTCCCTTCCTCTTTCTCCCTTCTTCCTTCTCCTCCTCCTCCTCCTCTTCCCTCCCTTCTCCCTTTCTTCTTCTCCTCCTCCCTCCCTTCTTCCCTCCTCTTTCTCCCTTCCTTCTCTCTTCCTCCTCCTCCTCTTCCTTCCCTTCTTCCTCTTCGTCCTCCTCCCTTCCTTCTTCCCTCCTCCTCATCTTCCATTCTCCTTCTTTCCTCCTTCTGTCTCTCTCTTCCCTCCCTCCCTCCTTCCCTCCAATCTCTCCTTCCTTTTTGTCCCCCTGAGGAAGATGGATGGAGGAGGGAGAGAGTTTGCCCAGGCGGCTCCTTCCTTCCTTTCCTCTTCCCTTCCTTCCTTCCTTTCCTCTTCCCTTCCTTCCTTCCATTCCTCTTCCCTTCCTTCCTTCCTTTCCTCTTCCCTTCCTTCCTTCCTTTTCTCTTCCCTTCCTTCCTTCCTTTCCTCTTCCCTTCCTTCCTTCCTTTCCTCTTCCCTTCCTTCCTTCCTTTCCTCTTCCCTTCCTTCCTTCCTTTCCTCTTCCCTTCCTTCCTTCCTTTCCTCTTCCCTTCCTTCCTTCCTTTCCTCTTCCCTTCCTTCCCTCCTTTCTTTCCTCTTCCCTTCCTTCCCTCCTTTCTTTCATCTTCCCTTCCTTCCCTCTTCTCTTCCTTCCTTTCCTCTTCTCTTCCTTCCTTTCCTCTTCCCTTCCTTCCCTCCTTTCTTTCCTCTTCCCTTCCTTCCCTCCTTTCTTTCATCTTCCCTTCCTTCCTTTCCTCTTCCCTTCCTTCCCTCCTTCCTTTCCTCTTCCCTTCCTTGCCTCCTTTCTTTCATCTTCCCTTCCTTCCCTCCTTTCTTTCCTCTTCCCTTCCTTCCCTCCTTTCTTTCATCTTCCCTTCCTTTCTTTCCTCTTCCCTTCCTTCCCTCCTTTCTTTCATCTTCCCTTCCTTCCCTCCTTTCATCTTCCCTTCCTTCCCTCCTTTCTTTCATCTTCCCTTCCTTCCTTCCTTCCCTTCTTTCTTTCCTCTTCCCTCCTTCCTTCCTTTCCTCTTCCCTCCTTCCTTTCTTTCCTCTTCCCTCCTTCCTTTTCTCTTCCCTTCCTTCCTTTCATCTTCCCTTCCTTCCCTCCTCCCTTCCTTTCCTGTTCCCTTCCTTCCTTCCCTTCTTTCTTTCCTTCCTTCCTTTCTTTCCACTTCCCTTCCCTCCTCCCTTCCTTTCCTCTTCCCTTCCGCTCTTCCTTCCTCCCTTTCCTTTTACCTTCCTTCCTTCCCTCCTTCCTTCCTTTCCTCTTTCCTTCCTTCCTTTATTCATTTCCTTCGTTCTTAGTTATATTTTGTTCCTTCCTTCCTTCTCTCTCTCTCTCTCCTTCGTTTTTTGCCTTGTAGGAAGATGGACCAGTGAAGGAGAGACTTGATCTGGTACTTCCTTCCTTCCTTCACTTTTCTTCCTTCCACCACCTCCTTCCCTCCTTCCTTCCTTCACTTTCCTTCACTTCCTTCCTTCCTTCACTTTCTTCCTTCCTCCCTTCACTTTCCTTCTTTCCTTCACTTTCCTTCCTTCCTCCATCTATCTACCTATCTATATACCTAGGCTGCTTCCCCCAAGGAAAGGGAGGTAGCCGAGACAGGACGACACACTCCCCATTTACTCATCCATTCAAACACATTCATTCGCATCTTAGCCCCAAAGGGGAGAAGGGACAGATCCTCACCGCACCACACCACACAAGGGTCAACTGCGCAATGCAATCAGTGACATCCGCAGCAGGGCCCGACAGCAGAGCTGGTTTACCCCTGCCACATCATAACAGACCCATCCCCTTACCCGCACCTGACCTGAAATAGCTGATCAGACCAAATGCGGGAGAATATCCCCTCAGGGCTGCGTCATCACTTATTCATTCACAATTTCTCTCCATTTATTTCTGTCACGCACAGCCACTCTTCCTTGCTCAACAGACATCCCTCTCGCATCCAGCGCTCTCTTCACACTGTCCATCCATCCTATTCGTGGTCTTCCTCTCAGCCTTACACCTCTCACATCAGATCTAGTTATCTTTTTCACCAATTGCTCATTATCCATTCTCTCCATATGCCCAAACCATCGCAACACCCTCTGCTCAACTCTGCCAGCCATCTCCCGAACAACTCCAGTTCTCCTTCGCACTTCATCATTTCGCACCCGATCCATACGCGTCACTCCACACATACTCCTCAGACATCTCATCTCCATTACATTCAAACTTTTCCTCTCTGCTACACCCATATTCCATGATTCAGCCCCATATAACGCAGTCGGTACCACAACACCCTCATACAGCCTTCTCTTTACATCCATTCTAAGCGAACGACATCTAAACACTTTTTTCATTCCTCCCAGCACCTTTCCTACTTCATTTATTCTAAACTTCACTTCTGCATCTATTCTTCCATCCACAGCAACATGTGACCCTAGATATTTGAAACACTCTACCTCCTCAAGCAACTCGCCATTCAAAGCTATATTCATCTCCCTACCATCTACCAACCTCGTACACTTCATTACTTTGCGCTTATTCTCATTTACTTTCAATTTCCTCCCTTCATACACCCTTCCTTCTTACCTTCACATATTTCCTCCCTTCCTTCACTTTCCTTCCTTCCTTCCTTCCCTCCTTCCTACCATCCTTCCTCTTTGCCTCCTTCCCTCCTTTCTCCTCTCTTTCCTTCTTTCCATTCTCTTCCTCCTTCCTCCTTCCTTCTCTTTGTTCTTCCTGTTTCTTTCTCTTGTTCCTCCTTCATTGTCTCTCTCTCTCTCTCTCTCTCTCTCTCTCATTACAACACACACACACACACACACACACACACACACACACACACACACACAATTAATGTACTGTATGTATGTATGTGCGTATCTTATCTATTTGGGAACCTCACTACAATATCACACACACACACACACACACACACACACACACACACACACACACACACACACACAATTTTACACCTCTGCTTTGACGTGCACAACTGACTGCGTGTGTGTGTGTGTGTGTGTGTGTGTGTGTGTGTGTGTGTGTGTGTGTGTGTGTGTGTGTGTGTGTTCCTAATCCCCTATATTTATAACTTAACCACCTGTTCCCTATTTACTCTCTCTCTCTTTCTCTCTCTCTCTCTCTCTAATGAGGTAAAAGATTAACGGCTTTTAAAGTGACTTGCGGCTGAATCGGTCTATCTATCTATGTATCTATCTATCTATTTGTCTACCTGTCTATCTATCTATCTCTCCATCTATCTATCTATCGACCTTTATCAATTAATATCAGAGAATCAAGGTCTATCTATTTGTAAGTTGATCTACCTATGTACTCTCTATCTATCTATCTATCCATCGGTCTATCTATCTATCTATCTGTCTCTATCTATCCATTTATCTATCTCCTACTCAGTCTCTCCACTCCATTCCTCCACCTCATCCTCGGTCTCCCTCGCCTTCTCTCCCAGTCAGTCTCTCAGCCCCTCCACCCCATTCCTCCACCTCATCCTCGGTCTACCTCTCCTCCCCTCCCTCCCAGCTAAACAAACAAACAAACAGCTAAACAAACAAACGTACTCCAAGATTCCAAGCACTGTAGTCATTCTTTATCGAGTTCGGAGCAAAAATGTTAAAACTGCCACTATCACGCAATGGCAGTGAATCTTTTAAACACTTCCTGGATCCAAACGGTGACCCGGAACTTCCCCAAAATTTTAGGGATTCTTCCTTAGGCCATACCCTACCCCTCCCTAAAATTGCACCTAAATCCGTTCATAAGTTTTTTAGTAATCCTGGTAACAGACAGACACACCAGACAAAGCAACGTGGGGTAAAACATAACCTGCTTGGCGAAGGTAATAATAATGACTGTTTTAGTGTGTGTGTGTGTGTGTGTGTGTGTGTGTGTGTAACTTGCATGTATACCTTCTTGTTTATATGTGCATGTCCGCGACCTTCGTGTGTGTGTGTGTGTGTGTGTGTGTGTGTGTAACTTGCATGTATACCTTCTTGTTTATATGTGCATGTCCGCGACCTTCGTGTGTGTGTGTGTGTGTGTGTGTGTACGTATCCGTCTGTGCGTACTTGCGTCTGTGCGTCAACCCGTGCGTCTGTGCCATCCACGTCTGTGTACCTTTGCATGTGTGCGTGTGTGTATGTACCTTTGCCTGTGTGCGTGTGTGTGTGTGTACCTTTGTCTGTGTGTGTGTGTGTGTGTGTGTGTGTGTGTGTGTGTGTGTACTTTTGCCTCTGAGCGTGTGTGTGTGTACCTGTCTGTGTGCGTGTGCGTGCGTGTGCGTGTGGTGTAATATTCTTGATCAAAGCGACATTACGGGCGAGTTTATGTGCTATTACACTGGATTTACGACCTTAGCGAGGAGGTGGAGGAGGAGGAGGAGAAGGAGGAGGAGGAGGAGGAGGTGGTGGTGGTGAAGGAGGAGGAGGAGGAGGAGGAGGAGGAGGAGGTG
>NC_136957.1:1709562-1712062 GCF_032717465.1 Coenobita brevimanus
AGGCATATGGGCCTGATGGAGTCCCTCCTGTTGTTCTCAAGAACTGTGCTTCTGTGCTTACACCCTGCCTAGGCAAACTCTTTCGCCTTTGTCTGTCAACTTGTACCTTTCCTTCTTGCTGGAAGTTTGCTCTCATTCAGCCAGTCCCAAAGAAGGGTGACCATTCCCAACCCTCTAACTATCGTCCAATTGCTTTAACATCCTGTGTCTCAAAAGTTATAGAGTTTATTCTAAACAGAAAATTTTAAAGCATCTTTCCTATCACAACCTTCTTTCTGATCGTCAGTATGGGTTCCGTCAGGGACGCTCCACTGGCGATCTTCTCACCTACCTTTCAGACTCCTGGTCATCCTCCTTTCGGGACTTTGGCGAAAGCTTTGCCATTGCACTTGACATCTCAAAGGCTTTCGATCGAGTCTGGCATAAATCTTTAATTTCCAAACTGCCCTCTTACGGTTTCTATCCTTCTATCTGTGCCTTCATCTATAGCTTCCTTTCTGGTCGTTCTATAGCCGCTGTTGTAGACGGCCATCGTTCTTCTCCTAGATCTATCAACAGTGGTGTTCCTCAGGACTCTGTCCTATCACCAACTCTCTTCCTTTTATTCATCAATGACCTTCTAAGCTGTACATCTAACCCTATCCACTCATACGCTGATGACTCCACCCTTCACCTTTCCATTCGGTTCCTGCAACGTCCATCTCAGCAGTTACTTCAACAAACAAGGGATGAGGCTATGGCACACCTAATGTCTGACTTGGCTCGTATCTCTGACTGGGGTAAAAATAATATGGTTGTTTTTAATGCATCAAAGACTCCGTTTTTACACCTATCAACCCGACAAAATCTTCCACAGGTATACCCAGTAATGTTTAACAATATTCAGCTTAATCCTGCATCATCCTTGAACATGCTTGGGGTTTCATTTACTCGGGACTTATCTTGGAAAGATCATATTACATCTCTTGTAAAATCTGCTTCTAAGAGATTAGGTGCGCTAAGCCGACTCCGTTCCTTCTTTACCCCTGCACAGTTGTTGACTTTATACAGGGGTTTTATCCGCCCCTGTGTAGAGTACAACTCTCATGTGTGGGGAGGCTCCCCACATACATCTCTTCTCAATAGGGTAGAGTCAAAGGCTTTTCGTCTCATTAACTCTCCTCCTCTTACTGACTCCCTTCAACCTCTGTCTCTTCGCCGCACTGTTGCATCTTTATCTCTTTTCTATCGCTATTTCAATGGTCACTGCTCCTCTGAACTGTCTGCTTGCATCCCTCCACCTCTACGACGGGCGCGTAGCACCCGTCTGGCAGCAAACTCTCATCCCTTTTCTGTCGAACTCTCTAATGCAAGAGTTAACCGTTACTCCCAGTCCTTCATTTATGCAACAGGTCAACTCTGGAACTGTCTCCATCTGTCTGTATTTCCTGCTTCCTATGATCTCCAGTCTTTCAAACGCAGTGTGTCCAGCCATCTCGAAATGATCGGATCTTGAATTTGGCTCTCTCTTGTATTTTGTTTTTCTCTTGGAAGGAACAGTTTTGCGAGCTCGTGGCCTTTGGTTCCTTCTTCCTAGTATAAAAAAAATTGTCTGTGTATCTATGTAACTATTTAACTCTCCTTATTATCTCTCATTTTTCTTCTTCTCCTCTTCCCCCTCCTCCTCCTCTTCTTCTTCCTCTTCTCCTTCTTCCTCCTCCTCCTCCTCCTCCTCCCCCCCACAGCAATATGGCGGACAATACAATTACCTTAATATTCTCCTCCCTGCCTCTCTCTCTCTCTCTCTCTCTCTCCCTCTCCATCTATCAGTCTCTCTGTCTATCTATCTATCTATTTGTAGAATAAACAGGAATAAAGGTACACACACATACATATATACATACAAATACGTACACAAATACACATTCACATGCATACATACATACACGCACATACAAATACTTACACAAATACACATTCACATACATACATACATACACTTTGTAATACCTGGGAAACACACACACACACACACACACATAGGAGGTCAAGCAGAAAGGTATAAATAAAAACGCACACACGTACACACAGAAAAACACAAAAGGGCCAATTCACACAAAAACGTACACGGGCGAAAAACGATCACATGTGCACACTGAAGCGAAAATATACAAAAAAAAACAAGTAGAGAGACTTCATAACGCACACACACACACACACACACACAGACACACACACACACACACACACACACACACAGACACACACACGCCGAAAGTAGAACCCCAAGCAGCATATATCGCATTTACCTATGGTGTAAAGCACAAGTGGACCTTCGTGATGAGGACCATACCAGACATCGAGTTGCTGCTACAACCACTGGAGGATGCAATCAGATATTCATTCCTCCCATCTCTAACCAATGGCCACATCCCCACACCAGAAGAGGGACCTTCTAGCACTACCACCCAGGATGGGAGGCCTTGGCATTATAAATCCAGTAGCCGTGGCAAGCTATGAA
>NC_136957.1:1717062-1722062 GCF_032717465.1 Coenobita brevimanus
ACAGATAGACATATAGATAGATAGACAGACAGGCAAAAAGACAGATACATAGATAGATAGACAGAGACAGATAGACAGACTGAGAGATAGATAAATAGAAAGATAAATAGATAGACAGATAGATAGATAGCCATACAGACAGACAGACAGATAGAGAGATGGTTAGATAGATGGACAGATAGATAGACAGACAGATAGATAGATAGACATAGATAAATCATTTCTATCCAAGTCAGAAATAGTTACTAACAGACAGGTAGATAGAAAAGGAATCTATCTATCAATCTATCTATCTGTCTATCTATCTATCCTGGAATCAGAGTATGTTTGGAGCCCTAAATAGATAGAAAGATAGCCAAATAGATAGAAAGATAAAGATGAATAAGATAGAAAGAGAATATTATCTGTAAGCATCTCCATCTAATAATAATAATAATAATAATAATAATAATAATAATAATAATGATAATGATAATAACAATAATAATAATAATAATAATAATAATAATAATAATAATAACAATAATAATAATAATAATAATAATAATAACTATAAAAATAATAAAAATAATAATGATAATAATAATAATAATAATAATAATAATAATAATAATAATAATAAAACTTAAAATAACAGGAAATTTTATCTATCTTATCTATCTACCTCTCTATCTATCTATCTTTATCTATCTATCTATCTATCTAGGTTTTCCTCTATATCCACCTTTATCTATCAATGTATCTATCGAGCTACACCATCTAAATATCTATCTATACAATCATCCACATCCATCTATCTATCTATCTATCTATCTATCTATCGGTCCATCTTCACCCGACCTGAGAAAAAGATAGTGGGAATCTCTCTCTCTCTCTCTCTCTCTCTCTCTCTCTCTCTCTCTTTTCTCCGTCTTCGAGGTAATGGCCCGTGACTGAGAGAGAGAGAGAGAGAGAGAGAGAGAGAATGTATATGAACTAATAGATAGATAGATAGATAGATAGATAGACAGACAGAGCACAAGGACGTAGATATGAAAATCGCAGATAGATACATACATATAGTCGGATAGATAGATAGATAGATAGAAATAGATAGGGAGGTAAACAGATAGATAAAGAATGTGTGTGTGTGTGTGTGTGTGTGTGTGTGTGTGTGTGTGTGTCATTATTGTCATAGTAGTAGTAGTAGCAGTAGTAGTAGTAGCTGTAGTTGTAGTAGTAGTGGTAGTAGTAGCAGTAGTAGTAGTAGTAGTAGTAGTAGTAGAATATAATAATAATAATAATAATAATAATAATAATAATAATAATAATAATAATTATAATAATAATAATAATAGTAATAATAATAATAGTAATAATAATAACAATAATAATAATAATAATAATAATAATAAAAGAAGCTGCAGTTAAGGAGAAAGAAAGGCTTTACTGGGAATGGAAAAAGGATGGTAACGAAGAGAATTACTTGACTGCCAAAAGTAGGGCTAGAAGAGATGTTTACAAGACAAAATCTGCATCTCAGGGCCATTTACTGGAGAACCTAAATAGTGATGAAAGGAAGAATGTGGTATTGAAGAAGGCAAATCGGATGAAGAGGGCAAATAGGAGTATAAGAGGTGAGCAGTGTGTGAAGAATGATGAAGGAAGGGTAGTGGTGAACTCCGGGAATATCAAAGACGCCTGGAGACAGCATTATAGCAGGTTGTTGAATGAGGAGTTGGACTGGAACAGGGAAGGTTTGGAGCCAGCAGAGACTGACGCTGCTACTGTAAGGCACTTAGGCAGGATGCAGGTGTGGAAGGCAGCAGGTGTGTCTGGGTTGACTGCTGAAATGTTGAAGGCCTCAGGAGATACAGAAGTGGGGTTAGTCACTGACCTGATAAATAGGATTATACATGAGTGTGTTGTCCCAGATGATTGGCTGAAGAGTGTAATTGTAAATGTGTACAAGGGGAAGGATGATGCCCTGGAAAGAGGAAATTATTGAGGCATAAAGCTTTTGGACCAGATAATGAAGGTAATGGAGAGAGTTGTAGAAGGTATGATTAGAGAAAGAGTGAATATTGATGAGATGCAGTTTGGGTTTATGTCAGGCAGGGGGACCACTGATGCCATATTCATTGTTCGACAGCTTCAGGAAAAATATATAGGAAAGAAACGGGAACTGTACTTTGTTTTTGTTGATTTGGAGAAGGCCTTTGACAGAGTCCCTAGAGAGGTGGTGAAGTGGGCGATGAGAAAGTTTGGGATGGAGGAGTGGCTGGTTAGGGTGGTTATGGCCATGTACTGTATGTGGGTGCTCGCACCCAGGTGAGAGTGAATGGAGATTTCAGTGATGAGTTTGCCGTGAATGTTGGTGTGCATCAGGGGTCAGTCTTGAGCCCCTTATTGTTTGTCATGGTACTTGAAGCTCTCTCACGTGACTTCAGAAATGGACTCCCGTGGGAGATGTTGTAAGTTGATGATTTGGTGTTGATTGCAGAGAAGCACCGGAAGCATTTAGGAAGTGGAGAGATGGAATGGGGCGCAAGGGTTCGAGAGTAAATGTGGATAAAACGAAAGTGATGATATCTAGGGCTGGTGGCGGTACTGTCAACTCAGAGGAAGAGTGGCCATGTATGGTTTGCCACAAGGGCGTGGGAAGTAACTCCATCTTGTGCGGTGTTTGTGACAAGTCGGAGCCCAAGAGATGTAGTGGTATCAGAGGTAGACTGCGAGATAATGCTGATTTTGTGTGTGTGGTGTGTTGGGGAGAACATGTAGAGATTGTCAGGTGTGAAAGGACTGATCTTGCTGGTGAGTCACATGAGTGTGTGGAAGAGTTTTGTTATCTGAGGGACATGTTGTGTGCTGGAGGTGGGGCAGGAGATAGCACTGTGGGTCGGTCTTTTCACTGAGGGCCACGAAAAGCTACCAAGGGCTATCCTATCCCGAACCTAGCTTCTCCTAACTGGGGGCTTTACCACAGACCCACCTGATTATAACCCCCGGCAATTGTCACTTCATCCGGAATACCCGTCTGGCCAAACCCCAATCTGAGTTCTAACTTACTAAACCTAATCCATCGTAACCTAACCGAGTCTAACCAAACATATCCTACCTTAACCTAACCTAATTAACCTAACCTAAGCTAACCTATCCCAACATTAATTAACTGAAACTAATTAACCCTAACATATCAGTAAAGAATTTGAGATTGTGCCAAAGTAGGATGCGCGTTTGGAGAGGTGACTCTTGAATTAAATCCTGAAATATAGCCACTTAGCATAACACTCATCATGCTAATACTATAGTTCATTTTACCATGCTCCCCCACTGGCTCTCACTGAAAAGAATCACCCAGCTCTGCGGCAAGGGTAAGGAGTGGCTGGAGGAAGTTTAGGGAGCTGTTGCCTCTCTTGAAACTGATTGCCCTCCCTCCGTGCTAAGGGATCTTTGTGCGAGGTGTGTTAGGAGTGTAATGCTGTATGGTAGTGAGACCTGGGCAGCAAAGGAAGAGGATATTTGTAGGCTCAAACATACAGCAATGACAATAATTAGGTGGACGTGCAGTGCGTCCTTGAATGCGAGGCCTGGGGGGGCCAGGTACGATGGAAGAGTTGAGAGAGAGGATGGGACTGGAGTGTATTGGTGTTGTGATGAGGAGGGGTAGATTGAGATGGTTTGGGAGGAAGGATGGGACTGGAGTGTATTGGTGTTGTGATGAGGAGGGGTAGATTGAGATGGTTTGGGAGGAAGGATGGGACTGGAGTGTATTGGTGTTGTGATGAGGAGGGGTAGATTGAGATGGTTAGGGGATGTGAAGAGGATGGAGGATGACGACTGGGTGCAGAAGGTGAGAAGTGTGAACGTCGGGGGTAAGGTTGCGAGAGGCAGACCGAAAAAGACTTAGGGCGAGGTCAAAGAGTGTGACCTCAAGGATAAGGGACTGAATAGGGAGGCTGCCAGAGATCGAGCAGGGTGGAGAGATGCCATTAGGTGACGAAGGCAGACGCATATAGAATGGGTCTAATTAAACTAAAATTATTTGAGTTCACGTGTTTGGCTGTTTGTGATGATGGTGATGATGATGATGATGATGATGATGATGATGATGATGAAAATATAAACACATAAAAATCTCACTAAAACAAGAAATTATATTGACATCCAGACCAGAGAGAGAGAGAGAGAGAGAAAGAGAGAGAGAGAGAGAGAGAGAGAGAGAAAACCCACACACACTCCACCAACACTCACCTCCACGGTCGACCTCCTCCTCTTCCTGTCTCCATCCCTCTCACCACCATCGCCGACACCACTTCACTCCTCCCGTGGTCATTTTCCGGTCATCCTGCGGTCGGGGTGTACGGTACCGCGAGATTACGTACATAACAGTGAAACTACGCACACGGCGGCGAAATTACGCACACGAATAAAAAAAACAACGCACACACACACACACACCACCGCCAAGCTTGTTTACATGTGGGACGAGCCGGGTGTTGTTTTTGGAGAGTTCGCAACAAATTTTTCGGCGACTTAATTTGCTGTTTTGGATGTTTGTTTGTTCACTAGATGTATGGATGGTGTGATGAGGGAAGTAAAAACACGAGTAATGGAGAGGGGGATGGCGTTGGTAATGAATGGTGACGGATGGAATATCTAAAAATTGTTGTATGCTGATGATGCAAGTACCGGACAGGAACTTGGTAGGCTAGTGCAGAGTTTTGCTGATGTCTGTGAGCGTCGTGCCTTGAGAGTAAATGTAGAAAAGAGTAAAGTGATGGTTATTGAGAGAGAAGGTGACTCCCAGTGCGATGTAACGGTGAATGGAGAGAGACTGGAATTGGTAAGAGAGTTCAAATACTTGGGTACAGTGATGGAAAAGAGAGGAAAATGTGCAAAAGAAGTTGAAAGGAGAGTGACACAAGGAAGAAAAGTAGCTGGTGCAATGAAGGCCTTGATAAGAAACAGAGGCTTGAGTGTTGCAGCTGCACGAGGCTTACTTGAGGGAGTGTTAG
>NC_136957.1:1727062-1729562 GCF_032717465.1 Coenobita brevimanus
CCTGCCAAGGGTGACCACAAACAAATCGCCTCCATGTCATCCTGTCCCCCTCCATTTGGCTGCCCTCCCCCTGCTTACACCCCTCTCTCATATCTCTCTTCACTCCCATCATCCACTCACTTGATGTAGTGCTGCCTACTTCTTCCTTCACCTTTATCATTCTTTTTCTGTGTCTGTCCTCCTCTCTTCCTGTTTTTCACCATCATCCACTCACTTGTTGTAGTGCTACCTAACTGGTCTCTAACTCATGAAACCATTTACAACGCTGGGTGGTAACCATATAGCCACATAACGGGGTGATGTGGAGCCCACTATGGTGTCCCTGTTAACTGGGTGGAGACGCAAATGCGGCGTACATCCAGGAACCAGTTATCCATATTAGTCCCCGCGCCTCGCTGTGGTGAGGCGCTGTCAGCCGCAAGGGAACATAAACACACACACACACACATACACACACACTCTCTCTAATCAGTTATACACATACATCAGCACTGTATGGGATGGCTTTGCAGGGATGATTGCTTGGCTGCGGATGATGGGTCTGCTTTCCTACACAGATTAGGATTTATCAACAACAACAACAACAACATCCATGTCATCCTTGGTCTCCCCCTCCTCCTCACTCAAACACTCTCCTAGTTAGTCTCTCACCCCCTCTCTCACATATCTCCCCACTCCATCCCACCGCCTCATCCTTGGTCTCCTCCTCCTCACCTCCATCCCAGTCACATACACTCTCCTAGTCAGTCTCTCATTCTCCATCCTTTCCACGCAACACTTCTTCGTGACTAGCATCATATTCAAGTGTTAAAATATAGCTACAAATCAGGTTTGGAGACGCAGATGCCAATGTAATAATAATAATAATAATAATAATAAACAAATAACAACAACAACAACAATAATAATAATAATAACAATAACTACAACAACAATAATAATAACAATAATAATAATAATAATAATAATAATAAAATATAACAACACTATTGTACAGAATTGTGCACTACGGCATTGCCATAGATCCTGTCGGGGCTGCTTCCAGAATATCTGTCAGGATGGCGGGCACCAAGACACGCTAGACAGGCAGCATCACGCGTTGACAGAGTGCATGATGCGTGCTGGTGAGACTGTGTTTGGCACATGCAGGAGGAGACGGAGGCCTGTTCCGGGCTGGAATGAATTTGTGCAGGACTGGAAAGCCAATGGGGGTCCACGCTGGAGTCCTCTGGCAGAAGGGATGAGACGCACCAGGTCCAGATTCAAACTGTGTCTGAGGTGGTGCAGGACGCATGAGCAGAAGCTGAGAGCACAGTCACTGGGGGAGAAGCTGGCTGCTAGGGACTCCACTGGCCTCTGGCGCGGCCTACGAGCTGTGAACCAAGACTCGCGAACGCTGCCCCTAGGTGTGGACCAGGCTGTGGGGGGTGAGGACATCGCCGCAATGTGGGGTGAACACTTCAAGGGTATCCTGAACTGTGTGAGGGACGATGGCAGCGAGGGTGCTCTACGGCGTGAGATGCGTGAAGTAACGCTGGAGGACTTCCGCAGTGTGCACCACAGGGAAATGAAGGAGATCTTACAGGGGCTCTCTAATAGCGAGGCTCTGGGTGTGGGTGGACTCCCTTCTGGTGCTTACAAGTATGCACCTCCTGGCCTCATCTCGTGACTCTGCCTCTGTTAATTCCTGCATCTGCCACCATTACATACCGCGACAGGTCTTGGCTGTACTAATAGTGCCCTTGTTAAAGAGTAAGGTAAAGGACCCTGCTAAATCGAGCAATTATAGACCAATAGCCATGGCAACTGCTCTGTCAAAGGTAATTGAGAAGGCAGTGCTACAACGCCTGGAAGCCTACCTGTATACTTTAGATAACCAGTTTAGCTATAAGAAGGGGCACGCCACAGAGATGTGTGTGTGGTCATTTAGGAATATCACTCAGTACTACACTTCCAGGGGTTCACCTGTCTATATATGTTTCCTTGATGCAAGTAAGGCTTTTGATAGGGTGAATTACTGGAAGCTTTTCAATAAACTTCTCATAAGGGGAGCACCAAGGCAGTTAGTCAAATTGTTACTATACTGGTATACTACACAGGAATTTGCTGTAAAATGGGGGGGTGCCACCTCACTGCCCTTCACGTCAACCAATGGTATTCGACAGGGAGGGATGCTGTCTCCCTACCTATACAATGTGTACACAGACGATCTCAGTACTGCCTTTCGTGACACAGGGACTGGATGTTACATACATGATAAGTGCATTAATTCACTGAGCTATGCTGATGATATGGTACTGTTGGCACTACACTGGATGCACTGCAGGGCCTCGTTGGTGTGTGTGAGGTGTTTGCTGCCAACCATGATATTATCTATAACACCACTAAGACAGAGTGCATGGTAGTACCACCGGCACGCTCTAAGGTGAATCACCAGACATCAGCCAGGCTCAATGGGTGTGCGCTTGAATTTGTGGATAGATTCACATACTTAGCCCAT
>NC_136957.1:1742062-1744562 GCF_032717465.1 Coenobita brevimanus
AGCTGGAGCCAGCACACCTGGTGGACTTATAGACTGTGATGACCTAAGGTGACCTGCACAAGATCAGTCACCTTGACCTCAAGGTGAAGCATTACAGCTGGAGCCAGCACACCTGGTGGACTTATAGACTGTGATGACCTAAGGTGACCTGCACAAGATCAGTCACCTTGACCTCAAGGTGAAGCATTACAGCTGGAGCCAGCACACCTGGTGGACTTATAGACTGTGATGACCTAAGGTGACCTGCACAAGATCAGTCACCTTGACCTCAAGGTGAAGCATTACAGCTGGAGCCAGCACACCTGGTGGACTTATAGACTGTGATGACCTAAGGTGACCTGCACAAGATCAGTCACCTTGACCTCAAGGTGAAGCATTACAGCTGGAGCCAGCACACCTGGTGGACTTATAGACTGTGATGACCTAAGGTGACCTGCACAAGATCAGTCACCTTGACCTCAAGGTGAAGCATTACAGCTGGAGCCAGCACACTTGGTGGACTTATAGACTGTGATGACCTAAGGTGACCTGCACAAGATCAGTCACCTTGACCTCAAGGTGAAGCATTACAGCTGGAGCCAGCACACTTGGTGGACTTATAGACTGTGATGACCTAAGGTGACCTGCACAAGATCAGTCACCTTGACCTCAAGGTGAAGCATTACAGCTGGAGCCAGCACACTTGGTGGACTTATAGACTGTGATGACCTAAGGTGACCTGCACAAGATCAGTCACCTTGACCTCAAGGTGAAGCATTACAGCTGCAGCCAGCACACTTGGTGGACTTATAGACTGTGATGACCTAAGGTGACCTGCACAAGATCAGTCACCTTGACCTCAAGGTGAAGCATTACAGCTGGAGCCAGCACACTTGGTGGACTTATAGACTGTGATGACCTAAGGTGACCTGCACAAGATCAGTCACCTTGACCTCAAGGTGAAGCATTACAGCTGGAGCCAGCACACTTGGTGGACTTATAGACTGTGATGACCTAAGGTGACCTGCACAAGATCAGTCACCTTGACCTCAAGGTGAAGCATTACAGCTGGAGCCAGCACACTTGGTGGACTTATAGACTGTGATGACCTAAGGTGACCTGCACAAGATCAGTCACCTTGACCTCAAGGTGAAGCATTACAGCTGGAGCCAGCACACCTGGTGGACTTATAGACTGTGATGACCTAAGGTGACCTGCACAAGATCAGTCACCTTGACCTCAAGGTGAAGCATTACAGCTGGAGCCAGCACACTTGGTGGACTTATAGACTGTGATGACCTAAGGTGACCTGCACAAGATCAGTCACCTTGACCTCAAGGTGAAGCATTACAGCTGGAGCCAGCACACTTGGTGGACTTATAGACTGTGATGACCTAAGGTGACCTGCACAAGATCAGTCACCTTGACCTCAAGGTGAAGCATTACAGCTGGAGCCAGCACACTTGGTGGACTTATAGACTGTGATGACCTAAGGTGACCTGCACAAGATCAGTCACCTTGACCTCAAGGTGAAGCATTACAGCTGGAGCCAGCACACTTGGTGGACTTATAGACTGTGATGACCTAAGGTGACCTGCACAAGATCAGTCACCTTGACCTCAAGGTGCCTTTGTAGCTCGGCTTCTGGTAGGCAATGCCTGGGACAACAAGTGTTTAGTGGCAACAGTGGACTGGCACAGGTGTACGGAGATCTTGTTATTATTATTATTATTATTGTTATCATCATCATCATCATAATCATTATCATCTTTACCACATCTCATGAACAAACCCGCACACACACACACACACACACACACACACACACACACACACACACACACACACACACACAAACACACACACACACACACACGCATACACACACACACACACACACACACACACACACAGGCAGAAAGAGATAACCTTCGAAATTACCTCAAACAGACATTATTAATGAGGGTCGGGAGGTGGAAGCGCGGTATTTAAAATTTCGAAAAAAACGATGACGGTTGGTGACGGCTGGGAAAGGACAGATTTGAAATTTCGAAAATAACGGCCGAATCGAAAGCGAGAAGAGGGAGACCGAGGATGGAATGAAGTAGTATGTAGATTTTATTCGGAAGAACTGACGATAGATAGATAGATAGATAGATAGAGATAGAGAGAGAGAGAGAGAGAGAGAGAGAGAGATCTGTATGATGAGTGGATGGTTACTGCTTGTTCCACTTTTTTTTTTTTTGCCTCTATCTCAGTCCCCCCCCCTTGCATGGGAGAAAGAGGTGGGATGATGATGATGATGATGATGATGATGAAAATAACAATAATAATAATAATAATAATAAAATAATAATAATAATAATAAATGGTAATTATACTACTACTACAATTACTACTACTACTACTACAACTAATAACAATAATAAATATAATAATAATAATAATAGTCGTAATCATACTGCTACTACTAATAGCAGTAGTAGTAGTAGTAGTAGTAATAATAATAATAATAATAATA
>NC_136957.1:1752062-1757062 GCF_032717465.1 Coenobita brevimanus
GGTGAAGCATTACAGCTGGAGCCAGCACACTTGGTGGACTTATAGACTGTGATGACCTAAGGTGACCTGCACAAGATCAGTCACCTTGACCTCAAGGTGAAGCATTACAGCTGGAGCCAGCACACTTGGTGGACTTATAGACTGTGATGACCTAAGGTGACCTGCACAAGATCAGTCACCTTGACCTCAAGGTGAAGCATTACAGCTGGAGCCAGCACACTTGGTGGACTTATAGACTGTGATGACCTAAGGTGACCTGCACAAGATCAGTCACCTTGACCTCAAGGTGAAGCATTACAGCTGGAGCCAGCACACCTGGTGGACTTATAGACTGTGATGACCTAAGGTGACCTGCACAAGATCAGTCACCTTGACCTCAAGGTGAAGCAAACTTTTTCTGTCCGAATAACTTGCTTTTATAGCTACGGTACATGTAAGTTCATGCCCCCTTAGTCTACAAGACACCCCGTAAACAATGTACCCGTACATAGTGTTGCGTCACGATATTATACATTTTCAATTTATTCGGTGCAAACAAAGCACTATAAGCACAGATTAGGATCTGCACAGATAACCCTGAGTTAACGGTCACTACTCTTACTTTCGACCTGTGATGGGCTGTGGATCACTGAGGGTCCCTGTTAGTCAAGTGACCACCATCGGGATTTTTTTAATGTACCAGGGGTCACTGCTTCAGGATGAAACTTGTGTACTGTCCCACATGGGAGAGTTCCTTGTCTCAGTGGAGTGAACGGAGCTATTGCCTGATTGACTGCTGCCTACCTAAAAAGCGCCAGGGAAGGTTGCCGCACCACCCCTAAACATCCACTCTGTGCATTGCACATCCACACTGTGCACTGTGCAGTCCCCTTTTATCTGAGACACCCGTCCTATATACTTTTCAGTCTCCCCAGCGCAAAGAAAGCAATATAAGCACAGATTAGGAGCTGCACAGATAACCCTGAGTTAACGGTCACTACTCTTACTTTCGACCTGTGATGGGCTGTGGATCACTGAGGGTCCCTGTTAGTCAAGTGACCACCATCGGGATTTTTAATGTACCAGGGGTCACTGCTTCAGGATGAAACTTGTGTACTTGTCCCACATGGGAGAGTTCCTTGTCTCAGTGGAGCAAACGGAGCTAGGGCCTGATTGACTGCTGCCTACCTTAAAAGCGCCAGGCAAGGCTGCTGCACCACCCCTAAACATCCACACTGTGCAGTGTGTAGCTTCCACGTTATGTCCACAGACTTCCCATTAACTCAATGTAACTGGTTTATAATGTCATGCCGTAACTATTATTTTATTTGTTTACTTTCTCTTTCAGGTTACTCTATCGGGTAGCTTATAGATAAAGTATTATAGAATGTGACTTTTCCTTTCCAATGTTTCCTATAAAATTTCCATGTCAGTTTTTCCATGCTGCATGGTGGTTTTTCTCACTTTTTCCTGGAGGGTTTGGTGGTGGGGGGAGCCTTCTTGCTTTCCTATCCTTATCCTTCAACATGTAGAGTTAGATCTTGTAGTCATAGTTTTCTCTAACAAGCAGCCTCGAAAGGACCATAAGGTCTGTTGCTGTTTGCTTTCCTGTGTAATTACAGCTGGAGCCAGCACACTTGGTGGACTTATAGACTGTGATGACCTAAGGTGACCTGCACAAGATCAGTCACCTTGACCTCAAGGTGAAGCATTACAGCTGGAGCCAGCACACTTGGTGGACTTATAGACTGTGATGACCTAAGGTGACCTGCACAAGATCAGTCACCTTGACCTCAAGGTGAAGCATTACAGCTGGAGCCAGCACACTTGGTGGACTTATAGACTGTGATGACCTAAGGTGACCTGCACAAGATCAGTCACCTTGACCTCAAGGTGAAGCATTACAGCTGGAGCCAGCACACTTGGTGGACTTATAGACTGTGATGACCTAAGGTGACCTGCACAAGATCAGTCACCTTGACCTCAAGGTGAAGCATTACAGCTGGAGCCAGCACACTTGGTGGACTTATAGACTGTGATGACCTAAGGTGACCTGCACAAGATCAGTCACCTTGACCTCAAGGTGAAGCATTACAGCTGGAGCCAGCACACTTGGTGGACTTATAGACTGTGATGACCTAAGGTGACCTGCACAAGATCAGTCACCTTGACCTCAAGGTGAAGCATTACAGCTGGAGCCAGCACACCTGGTGGACTTATAGACTGTGATGACCTAAGGTGACCTGCACAAGATCAGTCACCTTGACCTCAAGGTGAAGCATTACAGCTGGAGCCAGCACACTTGGTGGACTTATAGACTGTGATGACCTAAGGTGACCTGCACAAGATCAGTCACCTTGACCTCAAGGTGCCTTTGTAGCTCGGCTTCTGGTAGGCAATGCCTGGGACAACAAGGGTTTAGTGGCAACAGTGGACTGGCACAGGTGTACGGCGATCGTTATTATTATTATTATTATTATTATTGTTATTATTATTATTATCATTATTGTTATTATTGTTATTATTATTATTATCATTATTACTATTATTATTGTTTTCATCATCATCATCAGTATCGCTGTTATTATGAACGGCAATATTATTGTTATTAGTCATGATGACGATGATGATAATGATGATGAGGCACTAATTACACTTCAATCTTTAGGTCTTCAAGGTAACGAGAGTAATTAGGTAGTAATGACCTTGACGTTAATTGCAGGTAGAGTTGTTTGGGTCAGTAGGTAGGTAGGTAGGCAGGTAGGTAGGTAGGCAGGCAGGTAGGTAAGTGGGTAGGTAGGTAGATAGATAAGTAGGTAGAAGGGTATGCAGGAAGGTAAGTAGGTAGGAGGGTAGGTAGGAAGGTAAGTAGGTAGGTCGGTAGGTAGATATTTCAGTGAGTCTATATTAATTTATTATTAGTATTATTATTATCATCATTATTATTATTATTACTATTATTATTATTATTATTATTATACAGTTATTTTCACTTTTAGCGAGAGAGAGAGAGAGAGAGAGAGAGTCCCCCTCCCCTCCCCCAACTTACTGACCCTCCCTCTCTCTCTCCCTCCTTCCCTCCTTCCTAATTTGTCAATCAACATACGCTTATCTCTCTTCCTTCCCCATCATCTTTCCTCCCTCCCTCCCTTCCTTCCCTCCTTCCTTCTTCCTTCCTTCTTTCCTTTCTCCCTCATTTCCTTCTTTCCTTCCTTTCCTCGCTCCTTCCTTCCTTCCTTCCTCGTTTCCTTCTTTCCTTCCTTCATTTTTCCTTCCCCCTCCCTTCGATTCTTTCCTTCTTTCCTTCCTTCCTTCCCTCCCTCTTTCCTTCCTCACTCCATTTTCTTTCTCTTTCTTTTCTCACTTTCCTTCATTTTCTCCTTCCTTCTCTCATCTTTCTCTTTTTCCCTCCTTCCCTCCATCTCTCCCTCCTTTCTTCCCTCCCTCCCTCCTTCCCTTCTAATTTATCAATCAACATAAACTTACCTCTCTCTCTCTCCTCCCTCTTCTCTCCTTCCTTCCATTCTTCCTTCCTTCCTTCCTTCCTTTCTTCCTTCCCTCCTTTTTTTCCTCCTCCCTTCCTTTCTTATTTCCTTCCTTCCCTCTCTCCTTCTCTCCTTCCTTCCTTCCCTCCTTCCTTCTCTCCTTCCTTCCTTCCCTCCTTCCTTCTCTCCTTCCTTCCTTCCCTCCTTCCTTCCTTCTCTTCTCTTCCTCTTCCCTTTTTAAATTTTTTCTCATTTCCTCTCTCTCTCTCTCTCTCTCTCTCTTCTCCCTTTCTCTTTCCTTCATCCTTTCCCTTCATCCCTCTCTCTTTCTCTCCCTTCCCTTCTTTCCCTCCTTCTCTTCTCTCCCTCCACCATTTCTCTCCCTCCCTCCCTTTCCCTCCCTCTGTTCCTCCTTTCTCTCCCTCCCTCCCTTCTGTCTCTCCCTCCCCCCTCCTTCTCTTCTCTCTCCCCCTACACTATTTCTCTCTCCCTCCCTCGCTTCCTCCCTCCCTCCCCTTCCCTCCCTTCCTCCCTCCCTCCCACCATTATTTCTCTCCCTCCCTCCCCCTTCCCTCCCTCGCCTTACTCTAATATATCAACAGTAATATATTGCTACACTCCCTCCCTCCCTCCCTCCCTCCCTCCCTCTCTCTCTCTCTCTCTCTCTCTCTCTCCCTCTCTCTCTCTCTCTCCCTCTCTCTCTCATTTATAACAAATCACAATCTTTAATTAACCTATCTCATTTCTCTCTCTCTCTCTCTCTCTCTCTTTAAAAGCACCTCCTGAGAGCAATAACAGAATACAGACGAACTGCTCTCTTTCTAATGTGAGAGGAAAGATTGCTCTCTCTCTCTCTCTCTCTCTCTTTCTCTCTCTCTCTTGTGGTTACGTGAAAATAGATGAGCGTTAGTTATGAGGCAGGCATGAGTCTCCTTGGTTACTAGTCAAAATCAACCCTCCAATCTGACTGCACCTGGCCACCAACTGAGGGTTAGGGGTCTTTGTCAGCTTATACCACACACACACACACACATACACACACGCACACACACATCTACCTAACACCAGTAAAACGCCTTTGTCGACGAGGTATGAGCGAGGCCATTTAAATTCGAAGTACACAGGCGAGGCTATTTAAATCGGAAAGCATTGAAATGTGGCCTTACACCCCGAGGCTGCCTACAGTATACTGATGGCTATCTACCTACCAAGTGTCATGCCTTCACCACAAACTGTCTGGCCTGTGCACCTCTTTTGAAGATTTTCGACATGCTGCATTGGCGCGTGTCACATGCCACGTGCACCGCCTGGGTGCGATGAAACCTGTCAAAAACCAATCTTAAAGAATTGAGTTATCATATGGTGCACACCACGCAGTGATCGGCCCTGTGGTTGCTGAGATATAAGCTTCTCAAAGGCGTTACGGTCGGGTCGGGCTGGGTCGGGTCGCTCGTATGTAAGAAAATGTCACTACTTGACCAAAGACTCGCCAGGGCTTCGCGCCCGCTCGTAACAATGCGTCTCCTTGATTACTAG
>NC_136957.1:1762062-1772062 GCF_032717465.1 Coenobita brevimanus
GAGAGAGAGAGAGAGAGAGAGAGAGAGAGAGAGAGAGATCCAGTCTTTCTCAAATTTCCCTCAGCTATTTTCAGTCTGTAAATTATCCCTTGAAACTCTCTCTCTCTCTCTCTCCTATCTCTCGTCTCTATCTCTTTCTATCTCCCTCTATCTCTCTTCTATCTCCTTCTATCTCTTCCAACTCTTCTATCTCTCGCCTATCTCTCTTCTATCTCTCGTCTATCTCTCTTCTATCTCTTTTTATCTCTTTTCTATCTCTTTTTATCTCTCTTCTATCTCTTTTTATCTCTCTTCTATCTCTTGTTATCTCTTTCTATCTCTCTTCTATCTCTTTATCTCTTTCTCTCTTCTATCTCTTTCTATCTCTTTTCTATCTCTTTTTATCTCTTCTATCTTTTTTTATCTCTCTTCTATCTCTTTTTATCTCTCTTCTATCTCTTTTTATCTCTCTTCTATCTCTCTTTATCTCTCTTCTATCTCTTTATCTCTCTTCTATCTCTTTATCTCTCTTCTATCTCTTTATCTCTCTTCTATCTCTTTTTATCTCTCTTCTATCTCTTTTTATCTCTCTTCTATCTCTTTTTATCTCTCTTCTATCTCTATCTCTCTTCTATCTCTTTTTATCTCTCTTCTATCTCTATCTCTCTTCTATCTCTTTCTCTCTTCTATCTCTTTCTATCTCTTTCTATCTCTCTTCTATCTCTTTCTCTCTTCTATCTCTTTCTCTCTTCTATCTCTTTCTATCTCTTTCTCTCTTCTATCTCTTTCTATCTCTCTTCTATCTCTTTCTATCTCTCTTCTATCTCTTTTTATCTCTCTTCTATCTCTTTTTATCTCTCTTCTATCTCTTTATCTCTCTTCTATCTCTTTCTATCTCTTTTTATCTCTTCTATCTCTTTTTATCTCTCTTCTATCTCTATCTCTCTTCTATCTCTTTTTATCTCTCTTCTATCTCTTTCTCTCTTCTATCTCTTTATCTCTCTTCTATCTCTTTCTATCTCTCTTCTATCTCTTTCTCTCTTCTATCTCTTTCTATCTCTCTTCTATCTCTTTCTATCTCTCTTCTATCTCTTTCTCTCTTCTATCTCTTTCTATCTCTCTTCTATCTCTTTTTATCTCTCTTCTATCTCTTTTTATCTCTTCTATCTCTTTATCTCTCTTCTATCTCTTTTTATCTCTCTTCTATCTCTTTTTATCTCTCTTCTATCTCTTTATCTCTCTTCTATCTCTTTCTATCTCTCTTCTATCTCTTTTTATCTCTCTTCTATCTCTTTTTATCTCTTTTATCTCTTTTTATCTCTCTTCTATCTCTTTCTATCTCTCTTCTATCTCTTTTTATCTCTTCTATCTCTTTTTATCTCTCTTCTATCTCTTTCTATCTCTCTTCTATCTCTATCTCTCTTCTATCTCTTTTTATCTCTCTTCTATCTCTTTCTATCTCTCGTCTATCTCTCGTCTATCTCTTTCTATCTCTCTTCTATCTCTTTCTATCTCTCTTCCATCTCTTTCTATCTCTCGTCTATCTCTTTCTATCTCTCTTCTATCTCTCTTCCATCTCTTTCTATCTCTCTTCTATCTCTTTCTATCTCTCTTCTATCTCTCTTCTATCTCTCTTCCATCTCTTTCTATCTCTCTTCTATCTCTTTCTATCTCTCTTCTATCTCTTTCTATCTCTCTTCCATCTCTTTCTATCTCTCTTCCATCTCTTTCTATCTCTCTTCTATCTCTCTTCCATCTCTTTCTATCTCTCTTCCATCTCTTTCTATCTCTCTTCTATCTCTTTCTATCTCTCTTCTATCTCTATCTCTCTTCTATCTCCTTCTATCTCTCTTCTATCTCTTTCTATCTCGTCTATCTCTTTCTATCTCTCTTCTATCTCGTCTATCTCTTTCTATCTCTTCCAACTCTTCTATCTCTCTTCTATCTCTTTCTATCTCTCTTCTATCTCTCGTCTATCTCTCTTCTATCTCTCGTCTATCTCTTTCTATCTCTCTTCTATCTCTATTTCTTTTTTCTTTCTTTTATTATCACATGACTAGTGAAAAAAACGGTTAAATCTGGCTTACTTTCTCTCTCTCTCCCCACCTTCTCCCTTTCTTTACTTCCCTCTTCCTTCCCTCCCTCCCTCACTTTCTCTCCACTCTTTCTCTCCCTCCCACGCACCTCTTCTCTCTCTCTCTCTCTCCCTTTCTATACTTCCTTCTTCCTTCCCTCCCTCCCTTCCTTTCTCCCCACTCTTTCTCTCCCTCCCACGCACCTCTTCTCTCTCTCTCTCTCTCTTGCTCTCTCTCTCCTTCCTTCCCTACTCCCCACCCTCTCCCTTTCTTTACTTTCTTCTTCCTTCCCTCCCTCCCTCCCTTCCTTTCTCTCCACTCTTTCTCTCCCTCCCACGCACCTCTTCTCTCTCTCTCTCTCTCCACTATATGCAGATTAAGTTATGGAGCAGTTAAGAGGGTGGGTGCCCTTCTCTCTCTCTCTCTCCGTCCTCCCATCTTCTCTCCCTTCCCTTTAAATTTGCTCCCCCCCCTCTCTCTCTTTCTCTTCTCACCAATCCCTCCACCCCCCCTTGCCTCCTCCTCTCTCCCAAGCCTATCTCGTTAGTTCTCTCTCCCTCCCCCCCCTCTCTCTCTCTCTCTCTCTCTCTTTAATCATGAGTTACAACCTCCGGGACTTTCTTATCTCAACAGAGAGAGAGAGAGAGAGAGAAAGGAGGCGAAGAGGAGGGACGAGGTAGGGAGAGAAGGGAAAGAGGAGGGATGAGGGAGAGAGAGGAGGGAAAGAGAAGGGAGGGAAGAGGGAGAGGGAGGCGGCGAAGGGGAGGGAGGGAAGAGGGAAGGGAGAAGAAGGGGAGGGAAGGAAGAGAGAAGGGAGGAGAAGAGGAGGGAAGGAAGAGAGAAAGGAGGAGAAGAGGAAGGAAGAGGGAGAGAAAGGAGGCGAAGAGGAGGGAAAAGGGAGAGAAAAAGGAGGGAAGAGGGAGAGAAAGGAGGCAGAGAGGAGGGAAGGAAGTGGAAGAGAAAGGAAGCAAAGATGATGGAAGGAAGAGGAGGAGAAAGGAGGGAAGGGGCAGGCATTGGAGAGACTGTCATATTTCCCTCTCCTGTCTAACAGCCGTCCCTCTCTTACAGACAGCGGCGGCTACTATACCCTCACTATCTTTGGCATGTGACTGTGCAGACCTATCCTGGATCCGCAAGTCGGCATCTCAAATTTGGGGTTTGTGGGAGACTGCTTTTTGGTCCTGCCCCCGTTTTCTATGCTCTTCTTTGGCCAGGTTTCAAACTTCTTCGAGATCAAAGGTTTCTTCGCTGCAGAGGATTCGCCGTTGTTCTCTGTCAGTCAGTGGTTTCTTCGAGATCAATGGTTTCTCCACTGCAGAGGATTCACCGTCGTTTTCTGTCAGAGGCGCTGGTTTCAGGATTTTTTGGTATCATCGCGTATTTCTTCAGGGATGTCCTTATACGATCTTTCTATCTCTTCTTCTGTACCCCTGTGTTTAGACGGACTGCAGGGAGTTGGCAGGGGAAGAATTTGTAAGTGACTTTAACCTGCCATGTGAGTCCTGGGATGCACTGTAAGGCTTGGATGTGAGAAGACTCAAGCTGTTTATGTGACACTGGTAAGTAGTCCAGGATTCAGCACTGCATAGGAGGGCGGAAAGGCATACAGCTGTACATACTGATACCTTCGTCTCGATTCTCAAGTTGGTGTTTTCAAAGACTCTGAGACGCCCAAAAGAGGCTGTGGCGTGGTTGATTCGCGCAAGGACTTCCACATCAATGTTGTGTTTACCCGTGCGCACACTTCCAAGGTAGGTAAAACTCTCCACCTGCTATACATTTACTCTACTTATCTGATACGCAAGAGGCTCTGCTGGGTTGTTTCTCTGATACAGTATTTTCTGTTTTGTTGACATTTATTCAGAAACCCATTGCATGGTGTATGTTCGAAATGATGGTGAGAGACTGTTGTAGGGCTTGTGGGGTATGTGCAAGGACAACACAGTCATCAGCATACTGCAGCTCTAGGAAATGGGCCGTTTTAGTCTTTGTCCATGAAGACATCTGAGACTGAATAAGCTACCGTCTACATGGAACTGGATTTTTCTTCCATCATCAGGGTTCATCTGTTGGTGACTTAAAAGGGTGATGGAGTGAGATGGATGTTGAAAATGACAGGAGCCACGACACATCCTTGCTGTACACCCACATCCACACATAAGGGTTAGGCTTTGCTGACACCTACTGACACACCAGCATTCATGTTGTCATGTGATGACCTAAGGTGACCTGCACAAGATCAGTCACCTTGACCTCAAGGTGAAGCATTACAGCTGGAGCCAGCACACTTGGTGGACTTACAGACTGTGATGACCTAAGGTGACCTGCACAAGATCAGTCACCTTGACCTCAAGGTGCCTTTGTAGCTCGGCTTCTGGTAGGCAATGCCTGGGACAAGGGTTTAGTGGCAACAGTGGACTGGTACAGCATTACGGCGTTCTTGTTATTATTATTATTATTATTATTGTTGTTGTTGTTGTTGTTCTTATTATTATTTTACCACTTTCACCGATCAACATTAACTAAACGGGTAATGAATGAGTGAATGAGGCGAGAATGAATAAATGAAGGACGTAGTGTGTGATGAACTCTCTCTCTCTCTTTCTCTCACTGGCTATACATTTATCAATTTATCTTCCTCTGTCTTTATCTCTCTCTCTCTCTCCAGAAGACCGCATAGATCAGATTAACAAGTAGAGTATGGCACCAGTCACGAAGAAGTGCTATGGAAAGGAAAAGCTGCAATAAGGGCGAGAATCTGGGCCAAGTCAAGATGAGGGGAGTACAGTGAGCTGCCAGAGATCGAGAGGGGAGCAGACTTTGTCCAGGGGTCGGATCGGCAGGGAAAACTGACCTCGCGTTCTTCTCGTCGGTAGTTTCATGTGCTAACCAATACCACTTAGAGCTCCCTAACACCTTTACCTAAGCGATTTATTTGGTTTATTACACCATACTGTCCTCTTCTGTATTAAGGCCACAAACAGACGAAAACAAAGACCAAACACTAACAAACAAACAGAAAAACAAACAGAAAAACAAACAGAAAAAACAAACAGAAAAACAAACAGCAAAACAAACAAAAAACAAACAGAGTAACAAACAGCAAAATAAACAGAAAAACAAACAATAACAGACAGGAAAACAAACAAAAAAAAAAAAACGAAAAACAAAAAAACAAAAAAACAGCAAAACAAACAAAAAAAAAAACCGAAAAACAAACAAAAACAAAAAAACAGCAAAACAAACAAAAAACAAAGAAAAAACGAAAAAAAAACAGAATAACAAACAGAAAACAAACAAAAACATACAAAAAACAAACAGAAAAAACAGAGAAAACACAGAAAAACAGACAGAAAAAAAACAAAAACACAAAAACAAACACAGACCAAAAATAAACAAACAGGTGAGCGTGACGTCACTAATTAGGGACAGGTGATTAAGAGATAGTGACTGACCTCTTTCTCTCTCTCTCTTTCTCTCTCTCTCTCTCTCTCTCTCTCTCTCTCTCTCTCTCTCTCTCAAACTTCTAAAATTATCCGTCTCTCCAAATTCTCTCTCTCTCTCTCTCTCTCTCTCTCTCTCGTTAATTCCCGGTTTAACGAGGCTGTGAGTGGTCGTTAGGGGGAGGGGGTGGTTGGGGGTTGTTAGCCCCCTCCCACCCTGTCTGTCTGTCTGTCTGGCTGTCTCTCTCTCTCTCTCTCTCTCCTCTCCTCTCTCTCTCTCCCCTCCTCTGTCTCTCTTCCCCCCTTCCCTCCCCTATCTCTCTCCCCTCTCCCCTCATCTCTCTCTCTCTCTCTCTCTCTCTCTCTCTCCTCCCCTCTCCTCCCCCTCCCCCTTCCTATTGTGGCGAGGTGATGGGAGTTTAATCATTGGGGAGGGGAGGGGAGGGAAAGGGAGGGGAGGGGAGGGGAAGGGAGGGGAGAGGAGAATATGGAGGAAAAGGAAAGAGAAAGAAGGGGAAGGAAGGGGAGGGAGGAGAGAAAAAAAATATGGAGGAAAGAGAAGGGAAGGGAAGGGAGAGAAGGGGGAGGGAGGGGAGGGATAGGCTGAACAGGGAGGGGAAAGGGGGAGGGAGGGGAAGGGAGGGGAGAAGAACAGATAGATATATAGACAGATTGACAGATAGACAGATAGATAGATAGATAGATGGGAAAAGAAGGGGCGGGAGGGGAAGGAAGAGAAGGATGGAAGGAAGGAAGGAAGAAGGAGAGAAGGAAGAAAGCAGGAGGGAAGAAGAAGGGAAGGAAGGAAAAAAGGAAGGAGAGAAGGAAGGAAGGAAGGAAGGAGGGAAGGAAAGGAGGGAAGGAAGGAATGTGAAGGATAAGGAGAAGGATGCACAGTACGTAGGATATTGAAGGATGTGTGTGTGTGTGTGTGTGTGTGTGTGTGTGTGTGTGTGTGTGTGTGTGTGTGTGTGTGTGTGTGTGTGGTTCCTTGGTAATGTCCTCCAATATTTACAATTTTCCCGGGTAATTTTTAGGGGGGTCCGGCCCCTCCAAAAATTATAACTACTACTACTACCACCACTACTAGGGGCAGGTGGGGTAAGACGGACCCTAAGGTGAGATGGAACCCCCCCCCTCTAAAACCACGCAGAATGGGTGATGTACAATTACTGGCAGCCTAGATAGATAGATAGACAGATAGATAGATGTAGTTGCCTTTGTGTGTTCAAGAGAGTATGTTGTCTTATGGCACTGACATTATTTGCACAAGGTAAAAAGAAAACTGGATTTTTCGTATTAATTTGTTGTAATGACTTACTGTTTACGCTGGATATGCCCGTGTGTGTGTGTGTACGTGATAAATATGTGCCATAAATTTGCTATACAGGATTTGGATGTTTTGGTAATTGTTTAGCAAAAGAATTTTAGTTTTTGAGGGGTAAGACGAAATCCGTGGGGTTCCATCTTACCCCTCACACTAAATATGTCACAAACCCTTAACACTTTATTCTTTTTCTCTATGGATGCCCCGGAAATGTTGGATAAATCTTGTGAGGGAGAATCATGTCACGACTGTCATTTCGCCACCATATTGTAGAGTCACCGATGTTTCCTTCATGAAACCACTGAATGCCTGCTGTGTGACGGCTGTTGAAACACTCCTCAGAAACAATCCCGGCTGACAGGTGACCGTCTACAAACTAAGTGCATTGTTCGGAAAGGCCTACCTGCAGGCAATGGCTTTAGAAAAACTGGAATTTGTCCACTGAGTAGCTGCAGGATTTTGGTGAAGCCGATTTTTTACCTCCCCACCCTACGGGTATTCCATTAAGTGGTGAAGAGGAAGATCCGGATGACCCAGTTCCCCCGCCAATCATGACCCTGGTTGACGAGCCTGACCTGCAAGGAGCTACCGGGCAAGAAAATCCGACTGTGGTGCCTGGGTCTGTAACACTGAACGTGGCTCGGACCCTGTTCCAGCCAGGTAGGTCAGCTCAGGACATGATTCACGTGCCAAAGGTGTCCAACACTGTACGAAAGAAGGCAGTCAGGCCCCAACGGCGAGCTCTTGTTTTGTCAGGATCCCCATGCAAGACAGTTAGAGTCAGAAATTCACAAGAAGAAAGGAGAAAAACTGGCTCTTGCACAGAAGGGCCAAGAGAGACAGTGTAACAGGAAAGACAAACTAGCAACTACGTCAGCAAGAAAAAGACCTAAGAAAAACACGCACACACACACAAGAAAAAAGCAAAGCAAGCAAAAGCTGGGTCATCCTGGACTCCTGACAGCAACAGTGATGATGGAGATTCAACCATGTGCTTGTATTGCAATGACACGACTGGTAATTCAGTGCGAGGGGGAAGGTTGGGTTGGTTGCGCCACATGCGAGGGATTTGGCACACGAGGATTGTGCTGGAACGGAGGACGATGAGCAAGAGGCTTTTGTGTGCGAGTTGCGTCAGTGAGGATGTGTTGCTTTATGATGAGGTGGAGGGGTAAGATGGTGATTTTTTTTTTTGGTACGATAAAAACATTGATTCTGTACAATCTCGTGCTTCTGTCATTTCCTTTAAGAACTGTTACCAGGGTGCTGACTTGTAAACATAACACCCCAAAGCATCGCCACAACTCTTGGAAACCCTTGAAATTCAATAAATGTGGTTTCCAGACTCTTTTGTGTTAAGTAGTCCCCTACTACTACTACTACCACTACTACTGCTACCACCATCACCACCACCACTATCACTGCTGCTACTACTACTACTACTACTATTTCTACTACTGTGTTACTATTATTACTACTACTACCACTACTACTACTTCTACTACTACTACTATTATTACTACTACAACTACTATTACTGCCATTATTTTCTAAGTATTTGAAAGCCGTAGAGTGTAGACAGGAAGAGACGTACACACACACACACACACACACACACACACACACACACACACACACTCAAATACACACACACAAACACACATACTGTACATACACACACACACACTCAAATACACGCACACACACTCAAATACACACACACACACACACACACACACATTCACTTATAACCTTCCACCTCTCTCTCCCCGGCCTTCCATGCCTTCCCCCACCCCTCTCTCTCTCTCTCTCTCTCTCTCTCTCTCATTCTTGACCCTGATCCCGGCCTGTAGTGAAGATAGGAAGGCAAATCGATAGTCAGCTTTAACGAATCATGTTTATCCACAAATGTCGTTATCTTTAAATGTCGTTATCTTTACAATTCAAATATTTAAAAGTACATGTATTTAAAATCTGAAGACAAAAAACGTACATACATACATAAATATATACATACACACATACATAAATAAATACATACACATAACTTTAAAAAACGTACAGACACAGAACGCATACACACAAACATACGCACATACATCGAACATACATAAATTTAAAAAAATACACACAAAAAACGCACACACGCACAGAGAGAGAGAGAGAGAGAGAGAGAGAGAGAGAGAGAGAGAGAGAGAGAGAGAGAGAGAGAATTTCAATCCACACCCATAAACACACACACACACACACACACACACACACACACACACACACACACTCAGAGAGAGAGAGAGAGAGAGAGAGAGAGAATACTTTCAATCCACACCCATAAACACACACACACACACACACACACACACTCAATGACCTTCTATGACTCCTTCCGCCGTTTTTTTTTACCCGTAACTCACGCAAGATCACCGCCCGTTGCTGTTTGTGTGTTTGTTTGTTTGTTTGCGTGTTTGTGTGTGTTGGTTTGTGTACGTTTGTGTTTGTGTGTGTGTGATTTGAGGTCATGAGTCGTTAAATAAGCATGGAGAGAGAAAACGCAAATAAATGAATGCAAGGTCACGGGGAAAGGTCAAAGGTCACGGGGAAAGGTCAAAGGTCACAGGGAAAGGTCAAAAGGCACAGGGAAAGGTCAAAAGGCACAGGGAAAGGTCGAAGGTCATGGAAAGGTCAAAGGTCACGGGGAATGGCTATAATAAGGAAGCTTTGTGGTCAGGTAAGGTGAGGAGTATTGCTAATTAAATCATCTGGTGGCGGTAATAATAGTGATAATAATAATAATAATAATAACTGAAACACCCAGCCCAACGGGAGACCACGGTAGGGGTGTCGCAACCCCCACCCCAGGGGCAGACCACTGGTATGCGCATGGGGCATGTGTAAGGCCCAGGGAAGACGGGCTTATGTCCCCCATGACCTTAAGCCCCTCTTCCCCTCAGCGGAGCCAGGAGCAGGAACGCTGCCCCGGCAGACTGCTCTGCAGCCGGGCCAGCCCTCGCCAGGATCGGGATGGGACTTGTATTCATACGGTCCCAGGCAGCACCGCAGTGACGGCCACCGTCCGCACCGGGAAGGAAGGGACGGCCGCCGTACGCCCTTTGACCACTGCCCTTGTGACTACCCCTACGAAGGACGTCCCTTGCTGGCCTCACCACCCACCAGAG
>NC_136957.1:1784562-1802062 GCF_032717465.1 Coenobita brevimanus
TTAATGTGAGCTAATACAGAGAGGATTGAAATAGAAGAAAGTGACAGTTCCAAGAGAGCAAAAAGAGGTTAGTGCCCCTGGATAGCGGGAATGGCTACAGGTGTTCTCCAGGGAAATGCGTGTGGCTGGGATTACGGTAGATGTTGGTTTTGTATGCAATGTCAGCGTGTGGGGTAGAGGCTGTGATGCAGATGCCGTATATTTACGTTATGACTATGGTGCTCTGTTAATTTAGCTGCGGATGTTATAAGACTAAGAGAACTTGAAAATGACTGTTTACTTGGAAGAATAGAGGGAAGAAGAGCAAGAGGAAGACAACGATTAAAGTATATGGATTATACAAGATGCGATTTACAAGAAAGACTAAGCAATGTGGAGTTAATCAGGATAGCTGAGGATACAGAAAGGTGGCGCTCCGTGGCCGCTAACGTCACATGACCGGGACTTCGGTAAACGTAAAGGTAAAGATGTTTTTGTGTCTGAGAATGGAGGAATGAGTGTCTGTTATTATTCCAGATCTTTTTGATATTAAATGCGTACTGGCTGCGCATGGGACTGGAATGATGGTAAATTCTGCGTTTGTATGGAAGATATGGCGCGAAGTAGAGACGGAGAAAGGAATGAGGTATATTTACATTCTGATTGTGGTCTCGAAGTAAATTTTGCCGCAGAGGATGTTCCCGTTGTTGAGAATGGAGGAACGGGTGTCTGTTTTGTTGAAGTTGTGGATGTTGCTGAGAACATATGATGCGTTACTGTGATTATTATTATTATTATTATTATCATCTTTTTTTCGTAATATATGACTGTGTATATTACGAATTTTGTTTTGTTGATAATGAAGGTGTTATTACTGTCGATTTTGCTGTTGTTGGTGTTGCGGATCATGTTGGAAATAAATAAGTTACTGTGATTTTTGCTTCTGTTGGGAATAAATGAATGTGACAAGGCGGGTGACAGGGCGACATGGAGGCGATTTGTCTGTGGCCACCCCGTATGGGATTCAAGCGTCTGGCAATAGATAGATAGTATATTATAGATTTTGTTTTGATGATACTGAACGTGTTGTTATTGTCCATTTTGTTTTTGATAAAGAAAGGGATCCGCTTTAGTTGTTTTTCCCGATGTTTTTGTTACTATAGGAATGTGTGATTTGTTAACGTAGATTTTCTTGTTAGTAAAAAATGGAATGTGTTTGTTTTTGAGTTTTTTTTTTTCTAATAAAGGAGTGTATATATTTTTTTTTTTTTTTTGTCTTTCCTGATCATAGACGAATTAATTTTGTCCATCTGTCTATCTATTGCCAGACGCCTTAATCCCGTAAGGGGTGGCCACAAACAAATCGCCTCCATGTCGCCCTGTCCCCCGCCATTTCATTGCCCTGCTCCCAGCTCACACCCCCGTCTCTCATATACCTCTCCACTCCATCCCTTCATCTCATCCTTGGCCTCCCCCTCCCTCTCCCCCCCTCCACCTCACTTACATACACTCATCCTTGGCCTCCCCCTCCCTCTCCCCCCTTCCACCTCACTTACATACACTCATCCTTGGCCTCTTCCCCCTCCACCTCACTCACATACACTCTCCTCGTCAGTCTCCCACTCTCCACATGGCTGATCACAGATGAATCAGTTTTGTTACAGATAAAGTAATGTTTTTTTGATGTTACTGATGTTTTTTTTCTTCTTAATTTTGTCTCCAAGTTTAGGTATTTTTTAACATCGCATTCCGGCAGTGAAATGATGGGGGACCGGGTGACAAGGAGGCGCTTTGTTTGTGGCCACCCCTTTCGGGATTAAGGCGTCTGGCAATAGATAGATAGCATAGACAGATTCGACAGCTCTCCTACACACCTTCCCATGCCACCACTTCAGCATAAAAAACTCCATGATGTTCAACAGATTGCAGTTATGAAGGGAAGCTGATACTTGGAGAGGACAGGAATTCTTCAGGGAATCTATCTATCTATTGCCAGACGCCAAATCCCGCACGGGGTGGCCACAAACAAATCGCCTCCACGTCGCCCTGTCCTCCGCCATTTCACTGCCATTCTTCAAGGAAAGGCCTATGTAATCTATGCCCAAAGGAGGAAATACAAAGAAAAATACAAACACTGCCTCTACAAGAAAAGTTACATATAATCAGTGGCGTCACCAGGGGTCAGATTTTGGGGGAGCTGTGGCCCTGGTGTAGGTAGAAGGGGGGGGGAGCGAAGCGAGCCTATGCAGCTGGGGGGTACGGGGGGGCGCTGTAAGCCCCCCCGGAAATTTTTTCGGAAATTGAGCAGTTTTAGGGGAAGTTTTGAAGCCTATAGATGAAGAAAAAATAAAATAAGGTCTCACAGGCTATTAATAAGAAACTTATAGGACACATGAATATTGATGGGCCTAATACCAGGTATCAGTAAGCCTTATGATATAATGTGTACAAGGTAATTGTATAAAGCTTTTTTGCAGATAATAGTTTTTCTTCAATTGCTAGTATTATGTGGTATCATAACGGTTTCTTAGTCTTACCATATTAAATTTGATAATTCAAAGAAGCTCTTTATTCAATGTATATAGATATAATTGCCAAGATTTATCTTCCATTACCGGTACTGTGATAGGAAAACAAAGCCATTCACTTTCCCACTCTGTACGTTTAGGACAATATATTTGCAACAATGAGAAATAGCCTAGGCCTAGCCAATTTAAAAATAAATCAATTAAAAAAATCCTGACCTAAGCTTCACAAAATGACTACTGAAATAGTTTGATATAGGGCTACTTACACATCTGAATGGGTTCAGCTTCGGGGTTATCTGGGGTGGTAAATATTTACAAGTGGACAATACACCCCCCAGGCAGTGCAATATATTTTCTGGCAGGTATTGATGCGATTCGAATGTTTCTGACCTTCATTTTTGTCGGAAATGCCCCTCACCGAACACAATAAAACTAACCAAACCAAACCCAACATACCTAACCTATCTTAGGGGAGTAATAATCAATTTCCGAATGGGGTAATGGGGGTTATTTGTGATCCTTAGGGACTATACTATACGATAATGGCGCTAAAATTCCAAAACTGCATATTGTCCATTTTTGCTTCTGGCACCTCATTCCCAGTAACAGCCACTTTTTCTTGGCACTCATCTGAGTCATCTTTAGAGGTGCGGGTGAGAAAGAAATTTCTTATGTCAACCTGTCCCTGAGGATTTTTAAATGACCTTTTCATCACTTGAGTGGCTGCTGGCTGATATCCGCAAATGTATTAATGTAGAATAGCCTATAAAAGGGAAATGACATTCAGTTCTGACAGTCGAGTGTCAACTGAACCAACTAAGTACTGCTGACTCTTTGTATAGAGTATAGTCTAGATCTCATATTTGTGGCTAGCAATATACCGGAACGTAGTAACGTCTAAACAGCCACTGAAACCAATACATTGAAATAAAACCGAAAATAACACAGGATTTAGCCACAGTTCACAGACACTTCTCAATGTAAACAAACATTCCGAGTTCCGATGATCTAAACATTTGAATTTGTGAAAAATTGCATAGATCAGATATTTTAGACTGCATAATCCAATTTTAAAGCTCCGTGATTAATATATACCATATTATATATTGTAAATATATAATAAATCTGATAATTGTAATACAATCTTGCATTCTTTGTGCAATAAATATATTTCAAAGAAAACCAAGCTTGGAAAAAGTATATGGGAAACTTCAAACTAATATATTATAACAATTATGATTTGAGTCATAGGTTTACGTAAATTGTGAATAACTAATCACATTATATATCTATAAATAATATTGTATTAAACTAATATGGATGCACGAATAAAAGTGGATTGGCGGTAGGGGGTTGGGGGAAAGCTAGGTGGGTCAATGACGAGCTGCAAGCATACTATGTAAGCTGGAGATTTTTTATTATTATTTTGGGGGGCTGCAATTTTGGGAGGGGCTGAGTCCTTGATTTGGGGGGCCAAGCCCCCCCTAGCCCCCCCCCTGGTGACGCCACTGCATATAATTGCCAGTGTCTGTTCTGATGGTCATGGAGAGAGAGAGAGAGAGAGAGAGAGAGAGAGAGAGAGAGAGAGAGTGTGTGTGTGTGTGTGTGTGTGTGTGTGTATGTAGGGCACTGACGTGAATACTGTCATGTCACCGTCTCGTCATCATTCATGTCGTGCATCTCCTCTTCATTTCTTTTCAAAGCGGGTTGCATTGACTTCGTTGCACTTTTTCCGTAGCGATTTATTCTGCGTATCACACATTAATATCGTTTTCATCATTTTTCACATCCTTTCATTACCCGCCACCTTGCATAAGTAACATGGGAGAGGACATGAAAGTGAAATGTCGAGAATAAATCGCTTAGGGAAGGGCGTTACGAAATATTCCCCTCTAGTGTGTGTGGGTTTGCTTAAATGGATGTATGGCAATAGTTTTTTCATATAAACTTGGCCTAGATTTTATTCTCATTTATTCTATGCGTATTTCAGGAAGCTTATCCTATCTATCTATCTATCTATCTATCGCCAGACGCCATAATCGGGTAAGGAGTGGCAGATTGTCTTTGAGTTAGTTGTTTTACGGGGAGGGGCACTAACCCTCCGCCAACCCACTTGTTGACACGTAGGCAACACGTATGGGTTGGTTATATGGTTACCACCCAGCGTTGTAAATGGTTTCCTGGCATACGGGAAACCATTAGGCTTGTCACTCAATATAAAGCCACCTGAAAAGGAAAGAAAAGCAACAAGAAGTGACAGGAAAGATGGGAGAAATAGGAAGAGAGGAGGACAGGCACAGAAAAAGAATGATAAAGGCTAAGGAAGAAGTAGGCAGCACTACATCAAGTGAGTGGATGATGGTCGCCACCGCCTATACCACTAGCTGCCTATCCAATCCTGTGATATATGCTGCCCATTCCCCTTAACTCTAGGTGCTTAGTTTCCCCTATTTCTGATCGTTTTTATTTTTGAAACGGGGGGCCGACCCCTCCAAAAATCACCGGGAGGGGGGTCACGCTTCCCAAGTATTTACTCTTTGGTACCTAGTGAAATGGCGCCGGACAGAGCGACGTGGAGGCGATTTGTTTGTGGCCACCCCTTACGGGATTAAAGCGTCTGGCAATAGATAGATAGATAGATAGATACATAGTTTTCATTTCCACAAAGGTTGCATTGATCACATACTGAGGAGAGAGAGGCGTCATATGCAAAATAAATCGCCACACAGAAGGTGTTAGGAAATCTCAAAATCCACTATAATGACCCACAGCAATATAATAAAAATAATAATAATAATAATAATAATAATAATAACGCTGGTATTCTCCTTTCCTGCTCAGTTCGGTGTGGTGTGGTGTGGTGTGGTGTGGTGTGGTGTGGTGCAGTGCGGTGTAGGGCGGTGTGGGGCGGTGTGGGGCGGTGTGGTGTGGTGTGGTGTGGTGTGGTGTGGTAGGGTAAGGCAAGGATGAATTGAAAAAGGGGTAGGACAGAGAAAGATAAGGCAGGGTAGGCAGGGGATGCAGGATGGAGGGGTAAGGCAGGGATGGAGGGGTAAGGCAGGGATGGAGGGGTAAGGCAGGGATGGAGGGATAAGGCAGGGATGGAGGGGTAAGGCAGGGATGGAGGGGTAAGGCAGGGGTGGAGAGCTGAGGCAGGGGTTGAGGCAGGGGAGGGGTGAGGCAGGGGAAGGGTGAGGCAGGGGAAGGGTGAGGCAGGGGAGGGGTGAGGTAGGGTGGGTAAGGCAGGGGAGGGGTGAGGTAGGGTGGGTAAGGCAGGGGAGGGGTGAGGTAGGGTGGGTGAGGCAGGGGAGGGGTGAGGTAGGGTGGGTGAGGTAGGGGAGGGGTGAGGTAGGGTGGGTGAGGCAGGGGAGGGGTGAGGAAGGGTGGGTAAGGCAGGGGAGGGGTGAGGCAGGGGAGGGGTGAGGTAGGGTGGGTGAGGCAGGGGAAGGGTGAGACAGGGGAGGGGTGAGGTAGGGTGGGTGAGGCAGGGGAGGGGTGAGACAGGGGAGGGGTGAGGCAGGGGAGGGGTGAGGTAGGGTGGGTGAGGCAGGGGAGGGGTGAGACAGGGGAGGGGTGAGGTAGGGTGGGTGAGGCAGGGTGGGTGAGGCAGGGGAGAGGTGAGGCAGAGTGGGTGAGGCAGGAGAGAGGTGAGGCAGGATGGGTGAGGCAGGGTGGGTGAGGCAGCAGGTCGGACACAACATACGTGATGAGGGTGTACGTGTTCCTTCCATTACTGAGGCTCAGGCTCATGTCCTGCCTCACCCTGCCTCACCCACCTATAGTCCTGCCTTACCCTCCTCACCCACCTATAGTCCTGCCTCACCCACTCGTGCTCACTTACTCACCTGTGTTCTTTCTCATTCTCTCCTTGCCTCCCTCCCCTCACCCTGCCTAACCTTGCCTCACCCTGCCTCACCTCAGTCGTGCCTGACCCACTTCTGCCTCACTTACCCTCTGTCTCCCCTCACGCCTGCCTAACCTACCCATCTTTACCCTCATTCCTGCCTCACCCTTCCCCTGCCTCACCCACAACACACACACACACACACACACACACACACACACACACACACACACACACACACACACACACACTGTACCACTGGGAGTTTTTGTTTTATTTTCTTTCTCTGGCTAAAAATACACATGACCTCCAGGACAACACACACACACACACACACATACATGTGTGTGTGTGTGTGTGTGTGTGTGTAAAGGAGACACGGTGTATGGTCTGCCTGTGTTTATGTACGTATCTGTCTGCCTACCTGTCTATCTATCTATCAATCTATCTATCTATCTGTGTGTCAATATTTATGTAGTTATCTATCTGTCATCTGCATCTATCTATCTATCGATCTACCTATCATCTATATATCTATTTTTGTCTCACCAATTATCGGGGAGGCGGTGGCTGAATCGGTAGAGAGGCGGCCTGCAGTACGAATGGACCCAGGTTCGAATCCCGGCTGGGGCAGGGAACAGTTTAAGGATTTGAATTTCGTAGCGTCAGACTTTCCTGATGTACCAGGAGACCCGCCGACATGTCGTAAAAATACCCCCGCTAATACCAATACACCAGTCCTGTATGAGGCAGCCCTAGCATGTATTCAGTATGGACGGTGGGTGTTAGTGCCATAAAAATACCCCCGCTAATACCAATACACCAGTCCTGTATGAGGCAGCCCTAGCATGTATTCAGTATGGACGGTGGGTGTTAGCGCCGAAGTGGTGACATGTAGAGATGCCCAGCGTCGGACACGTATCATCCATCTTGTATTCATCAGCCTATCGGAGAAATGAGTCTATCCACCCGCCCATCTATCTATCAGGTCAGTTGATAGATACACCCCGGGGTCAAGGGTCAGGTCATCAGGTATTCCTATGCGGGCCTCACGTGTCAATTCTTTCCTGTGTAAATTAATTCATTGTTAACAGTAAGTCCGTACCAATCATTTTATAATTTACGGCTCACGCAAATACCTCGCGCGTTTGAGGCCTCACGCACACGCACGCACATCCATTCGTACACACGCACACACACACACGCACACATACACTGATACTTACACATGCATACACGCGTACACCTGCAAACGTTTACGTGGACATGATCGGATGTACATGTTCTGCCTCACGTTCACTTTGCACACACACACACACACACACACACACACACACACACACACACACACACACACACACACACACACAATACTACTACTACTACTACTAATTGTAATAATAATAATAATAATAATAATAAATTAATATATGGATTTGATGACAATTCCTATTTATCGTTGTGCTCTCTCTCTCTCTCTCTCTCTCTCTCTCTCTCTCTCTCTCTCTCCATCGCTTCCTTGTATTTTCTCTCCCTTCCTTCTTCCTCCCTCCATCTCTCCCTCTCCCTTCTCTCCATCCTCCTTCATTTCCCTCTCCCTTTCCTCCTCCTTCCCTCCCTCCCCGCCCTACCTTCCTCCCTTCCTTCCCTCCCTCCCATCTTCATCTTTTTTCCCTCCCTCCCTCCTTCCCTCCCTCCCTCTCTCCCTCCCTACATATGTTGGCCCAAGGTTAAACAACTCTCTCTCTCTCTCTCTCTCTCTCACACACACACACACACACACTCAGAATGTAATAGATACTGTTTCGATTTATGCGTGTGTGTGTGTGTGTGTGTGTGTGTGTGTGTGTGTGTGTGTGTGTGTGTGTCAGATAGATAGACAGAGGTAGACAGAAAGACAGACAGACAGAGACAGACAGATATATGGATGGATAGACAGATAAGTAATGAGAGAGAGAGAGAGAGAGAGAGAGAGAGAGAGAGAGAGAGAGAGCAAAAAAAAGGAGAGATTGTAAGGAAGGAAATAAGGAAGAACAAGGAACGAAATAAGGAAGGAAATAAGGATGGAAATAAGGATGGAAAGGATGGAAATAAGGAAGAATAAGGAAGGAAATAAGGATGGAAATAAGGAAGGAAATAAGGATGAAAAAGGAAGGAAATAAGGATGGAAATAAGGAAGGAAATAAGGATGGAAATAAGGAAGGAAATAAGGAAGGAAATAAGGAAGGAAATAAGGAAGGAAATAAGGAAGGAAATAAGGATGGAAATAAGGAAGAATAAGGAAGGAAATAAGGAAGGAAATAAGGAAGAATAAGGAAGGAAATAAGGAAGAATAAGGAAGGAAATAAGGAAGAATGATAAGGAATTAAGGAAGAATAAGGAAGGAAATAAGGAAGAATAAGGATGGAAGTACGGAAGGAAATAAGGAAGAATAAGGAAGGAAATAAGGATGGAAATAAGGAAGGAAATAAGGAAGAATAAGGATGGAAATAAGGAAGAAGGAAATTAACAGAGAATGATGAAGGGAGGAGAAAGGAGAGGAAGAGAAGAGAGGAGGTGGAGAGGAAGGAAGAGAAGAGAGGAAGTGGAGAGGGAGGAAGAGAAGAGAGGAGGTGGAGGGGGAGGAAGAGAAGAGAGGAGGTGGAGGGGAGGAAGAGAAGAGAGGAGGTGGAGGGGGAGGAAGAGAAGAGAGGAGGTGGAGGGGGAGAAAGAGAAGAGAGGAAAGGGGAGGAGGGAAGAGAAGGAGGGAAGGAGGAGGAGGGAAGAGAAGGAGGGAAGGGGGGAGGAAGAAGAGGAGAGAAGGAGGAGGAAGAAGAGGAAAGACAAAAACAGAAAGAAGAGACATGAAGAAATAAGGAAGGAAAAGGGAAGGAAGAAAAGAAGGAAGGAAGAGAAGGTATGAAGGAAGGAAGGATGGTATGAAGGAAGGAAGGAAGGAATAGGGAAGAAGTGAAGGATGGAAGAAAACTGGAAGGAGAAGGGAAGGAAGAAAGGAAGGAAGGAAGGTATGAAGGAAAGAAGGAAGGAAGGAAGGAAGGTATGAAGGAAAGAAGGAAGGAAGGAAGGAAGGAAGGAAAGAGAGAAGGAAAGAAGGAATGAATGAAGGAAGGAAGGAAAGAGAGAAGGAAAGAAGGAAGGAAGGAGGAAAGGAAGGAAGGAGGAAAGGAAGGAAAGGATGGAGAAGAGAAGGAAAGAGGACAAAGGAGGAAAGTGAGAGAAAAGAGAGAAGGAAGAAGAGAAGAAAAGAAGGTTGGGAGAAGAGGAGGAGGAGGAGGAGGAGGAAGAAGACAAAGAGAAGGAGGGAGGAAGGGAAAGATAAAAGAATGAGAGAAATATTAAGACAAAGAGAGTTAATGAGAGAGAGAGAGAGAGAGAGAGAGAGAGAGAGAGAGAGAGAGAGAGAGAGAGAGAGAGAGAGAGAGAGAGAGAGAGAGAACAAAGAGGATTAACACTGAGATGGGGAATAATAATAATAATAATAATAATAATAATAATAATAATAATAATAAGAAATAATAATAATAACAATAATAATAATAATAATAATAATAATGATAATAATAATAATAATAATAAATAGATAATAATAATAATAATAATAATAGGATACTACATTGTGAAAGAATAACAGAGGAGAAATAATTACATCCATCTATAAGGTAAAACATAATCTATTTTTCCATCTGTCTATCTATCTATCAGTCTGCCTATCTATCCAGCCAAGATAAATCATAATCTATCATTCTGTCAGTCATTCTATCTATCCCTCTATCTATTTGTTATCTATCCATTCATCCATCTCTCTCTCTCTCTCTTTCTCTCTCTCTCTCTCTCTCTCTCTCTCTAACACACGACAGTCCTCTAACAATCACCATCATTAACATCAATGCAACAAAATAATAATAATAACACTAACATCAAATATCTATCTATCTATCTATCGCCAGACGCCATAATCGGGTAAGGGGTGGCCGTTTGTCTTTGAGTTAGTTGTTTTACGGGGAGGGGCACTATCCCTCCGCCAACCCACTTGTTGACACGTAGGCAACACGTATGGGTTGGTTATATGGTTACCACCCAGCGTTGTAAATGGTTTCCCGGCTTACAGGAAACCATTAGTCTTGTCACTCAATGTCCAGCCACCTGAAAAAGAAAGAAGAGTAATAAAAAGTGACAGGAACGATGGGAGAAATAGGAAGAGAGGAGGACAGGCACAGAAAAAGAATGATAAAGGTGAAGGGAGAAGAAGGCAGCACTACATCAAGTGAGTGGATGATGGTGAGAAATAGGAAGAGAGGAGGGCAGACACAGAAAAAGAATGATAAAGGTGAAGGAAGAAGTAGGCAGCACTACATTAAGTGAGTGGATGATGATGGCCACCTCCTACCACTACAATAATTAATCAAGTCAAGATGTGTGTGTGTGTGTGTGTGTGTGTGTGTGTGTCTAATGGTAATAGATGTTGACTTAATTCATTCTGCATTAGGTCGGGGGAAGTCCAGGGAGTGTCACAGAAATGGCGATCGCGCACGACTCGACGGCGCGAAATTGTCGGAAATCACCAGCGAATTTAAGCGAACAATTTGTTACTTTTTGGTCAGAACTGGTCATTGCGGGCTCAGTAACGGTCTGGAAACAAAGATAATTTTAATTGTAAACACTCTGAGAGGCTCTCAGCTAGTTACACGTATTTTTACACGCAAACACTAGTAACATATTAATAGTAACCTTATTGCAATTGAAAACCAGGAAGATAAAACCACAACTACAAAAAAAAAAAACCGATCAGGTAAATAGCCAAATTCTTCCCAATGTTTATTTACATGTGACGTCACCGCTGGCCATGACGTCACGAGCGCCGCCATGTTTGCTGACTCACACCATAACAAAACCCAGGCTGGCAATTAGTCTGGCTGGCGGTACCTGGCATCTCCGACCCTTTGTTTACATGTGACGTCACGGAGAGTATTGCCAGGTAGAGAGGCCTTTTTTTTCTTTATTTTCCTGAGATGTTCGCAACTCTCTCTCTCTCTCTCCTGAATGTCCCTCATTTACTCTTCCTTCTCTCTCTCTCTCTCTCTCTCTCTCTCTCTCTCTCATTTACATCCCTCTTCATTTCCTTTCCTCCCGTCTTCCTTTATCCCCCCCGTACCCCACTCCGTCACCCTCCCCCCTCGTTCTCCCTAATTTCTCCCCCTCTCCCTTAGGAGTAGAAATCCCCCCCTTTCCCCCTTCCCCTCCCTCTCCCACTTCCCCCTTTCCCTCTTCCTTCTCCCCTTCCCCTCCCTCTTCCCTTCCCCTCCCTCTCCCACCTCCCCCTTTCCCTCTTCCTTCTCCCCTTCCCCTCCCTCTCCAACCTCCCCCTTTCCCTCTTCCTTCTTCCTTTCCCCTCCCTCTCCCCCTCCCCCCACATCTCCTCCTCTGTATAGCCCCCATACATATTCCCTTCTTCCTTCTCCCTCCCCCATTTCTCCCCTCCCTCCTTCCCCCTCCCCCTTCCCTTCCATTTCACTCCTTCTCCCTTTCCCTCCCCTCCCTCCTTCCCCCTTCCCCTCCCCTCCCCTCCCCTCCCTCCTTCCCCCTTCCCTTCCCCATTTCCCCCTCCCCTACCCCTCCCCTCCCTCCTTCCCGATTCCCCTCCCCAATTCCCCTTCCCCTACCCCTCCCTCCTTCCCCTTCTCCTTCCCCCTCCACCTCGTCACTAAACACCTGGATATCTACCTATCTGTCTATCTATCTATCTATCTACCTATATCTATCTATCTATCAAATGTATGTATGTATGTATGTATCTATCTATCTATATTTACTATCACCACAATAATCTCTCGCTCTAGACAAACAGACAACACGGTGATAAGGTGATATTTTCGAGTGGTTGGGAAGCTTACTTAACACCTCTTCCTTACCGGTTTATTCCTGATTCTGCTCCGTCTCTATATTCTTGTTATCGCCCGCGTCTGTGTGTGTGTGTGTGTGTGTGTGTGTGTGTGTGTGTGTGTGTGTGTGTATTTCTCTCTCTCTCTCTCTCTCTCTCTCTCTCTCTCTCATGTGTGTATGTCTTCATGTATGTGACTGTGGGTGTCTGCGTGTCTGTCTGTTACCAAAATATCTCATAATCAAGACGGCAAATTGTATCCAAACTTTATAGGCAGGATCCCGGGATATGTGGCTTGACCTGATAAGATTTTGGTGAAGCTGCGGTGATAGGTCTCCGATTGACAGAGGACCTTAGGCGGAACACATTTTTGCCCATATCTCAGCAACAGATTGAGATATTGGCTTGAAATTTTGTGTATAGGTAGACAAGACCCTCCTCTATCATGACCTCTGAGGAAATGGAAAAAAAATATTGCAAACTTCATGAAAATTGCAAAATACTGAGGCCGTGTATTTAAACTGCAACCATTTTATTTTAGCAAACATTACTGATTTCATTTCTTAGTGATGATGGACGATATGCATTTGTGGGGGAAATAAGGAGGATAATAAAGGATAGTTTGGAAAATAAATCTATAAGGAAGAGGTGTTAGGGAAGGGGAAACCGTTAAGGAAGACGTGCGAGAGGGGAAAAAAAAAATAAATCGCTAAGAAAAAGGTGTTAGGGAGCGGAGAATACAACCAGGAGAACAGGGACAACCACGGAAGCTCCCTAACACCTCTTCCTTAGCGATTTATTTTTTTCCTTCCTAACATCTCTTTCTTAAGGATTTATTTTTTCCTTCCTAACACATCTTTCTTAAGGATTTATTTTTTTCCTCCCTAACACCTTTTCCTAAGCGATTTATTTTTTCCTCCCAAACACCTCTTCTTTAGCGATTTATTCTTGGATATGGCTGGTTAATCTCCCTTTGTGAGTTATCTATGGAGAGATTTATGTAACACGGCGAAGGACAGTATGGTGTAAAAAGCAAAATAAATCGCTCAGTAAAAGGTGTTAGGGAGCTTCCTCACGACCAAAAGACCGACCCTGGTGTTATGCTCTCTCTCTCTCTCTCTCATTTCCCTCCCTCAACAGAAGTTTCTCTCTCTCTCTCTCTCTCTCTCTCTCTCTCTCTCTCTCACTTCCCTCCCTCCACAGAAGTTTCTCTCTCTCTCTCTCTCCATTCACACCCACTTTCTTCTCACCTCAGTTATACCTCCCTCTCTCTCTCTCTCTCTAACCCATTCGCCCCTTCCCTCCCTCCCAACCCCTCCCCCCTCTCTCTCTCGTACCCTTCCTCCCCTCCCCTCCCCTCCCTCCCCCTCACATCAGCAATGAATGACCACCTTACGTCATGAGAACGACCTTGAGGGGAGGGGTGGGGGAGGGGGAGGAGAGGGGGAGGGGAGGGGAGGGAGGGAAGGGAAGAAGGGCAAAGCGGAAGATCATTTGTATTCATTGGGGGGAGAGAGAGAGAGAGAGAGAGAGAGAGAGAGAGAGAGAGAGAGAGAGAGAACTGTGAAATAATAACACACACACACACGTACACACACACAAACACACACACACACACACACACACACACGTACACACACACGTACACACGCACACGTACACACAGGTGGTTAAATGATAGAACAGGTGGGATGGGGGAGGGGAAGTCTCTCTCTCTCTCTAGGTAACCAGATTGGAGGAGGAAGGGAGGAAAGGAGGAGAGAAATGGAGGGAGAAAGGGAGAGAAGAGAAGAAAGAAGGAGGAGGAGGAGGAAGAGGGAAGGAGGGAAGGAATGGAGGAAGGGAGAGAGAAGGAGGTAAGGAATGAGGATAGATAAATAGATAGATAGATAGATAGACAGAAAGGCAGACAGATAGATAGATAGACAGATAGATAGACAGGATGATAGATGAAAACGCATCCCTAACTCTTTCAGTCCGTCAATCTATCTATTATATCTCTCTCTATAACTATCTATCTATCGATCTATATCTATCAATCTAACTATATCTATCTATCTATCTATAACTATCTATATCTATCTATCTATCTATCTCTATAACTATATCTATCTATCTATCTATCCTGCATCATTTATTCATTTCCTACTCCCACTGCCACACCCACGCCCACACCTGCAGACTGCGCCGTGCCACCAAAGAGGGAGGAGGAGGAGGAGGAGGAAGGAGGTAAGGAAAGTAAATTGCTGTGTGTGTGTGTGTGTGTGTGTGTGTGTGTGTGTGTGTGTTACTGGGAACTCAGACTCAACCTATTATTCCTAAACCCATCATTGTACCTACCTACTTGCCTACCTACCTACCTACTTACCCTCCTACCTACTTCCCTTCTTACCTACCTACCTACTTACCCGCCTACCTACTTCCCTTCTTACCTACCTACCTACCTGCCTATCTACTTACCTAGCTACCTACTTACCTTTCTGTCTACCTACCTACCGATACTTATATTCTATGTGCTTTGAATTATCTTACTTCCTTCCTTCCTTCCTTCCTCCTCTTCCTTCCTTCCTTCCTTCCTTCCTCCTCTTCTTCCTTCCTTCCTTTCTTCTCTCTTCCTTCCTTCCTTCTCTTCCTTCCTCCCCTTCCTTCTTTCCTCTTCTCCTTCCTTCCTTCCATCCTTCCTCCCAGACCATCTCAATCTACCCCTCCTCATCACAACACCAATACACTCCAGTCCCATCCTTCCTCCCAAACCATCTCAATCTACCCCTCCTCATCACAACACCAATACACTCCAGTCCCATCCTTCCTCCCAAACCATCTCAATCTACCCCTCCTCATCACAACACCAATACACTCCAGTCCCATCCTTCCTCCCAAACCATCTCAATCTACCCCTCCTCATCACAACACCCATACACTCCAGTCCCATCCTTCCTCCCAAACCATCTCAATCTACCCCTCCTCATCACAACACCAATACACTCCAGTCCCATCCTTCCTCCCAAACCATCTCAATCCACCCCTCCTCATCACAACACCAATACACTCCAGTCCCATCCTTCCTCCCAAACCATCTTAATCTACCCCTCCTCATCACAACACCAATACACTCCAGTCCCATCCTTCCTCCCAAACCATCTCAATCTACCCCTCCTCATCACAACACCAGTACACTCCAGTCCCATCCTTCCTCCCAAACCATCTCAATCTACCCCTCCTCATCACAACACCAATTCACTCCAGTCCCATCCTTCCTCTCAACTCTTCCATCGTAAACCTAGCCCCCCAAGGCCTCGCATTTAAGGACGCACTGCACATCCACCTAATCATTGTCAAATTTGTATGATAATAATAATAATAATAATGATAGTAGTAGAAGTAGTAGTAGTAGTAGTAATAGTAGTAGTAGTAGTAGTAGTAGTAGTAGTAATAATAATAATAATAATAATAAAGACAGTGGGTAGGTAAAACTGATACTTACCTGTGTAGACCAGGTGTTGGATGGCTAATTACCTGATAAAAGAAGAAAAACATACCTTACTTGATTGCATGAGAGAGAGAGAGAGAGAGAGAGAGAGAGTGAGAGAGAATTATTTCTTTCCTCACTCACTATTGCAAGGGTGTGTGCGGCTATCAAAAGTGTCCTTGGTGTTGTATATTTCCATTTTCTATCATCCAGCTCTTTCACCATTGTTATTTTTTTTTTTTAACTAGGCCACCGCAAACTCTCTCTCTCTCTCTCTCTCTCTCTCCCTCTCTCTCTCTCACCGAAGCTGCGTTTTTACCGGGAACTCCGAACTGAATCGCCGAAATTTTTGCCGTTACCGAAATGTCCGATCGCGTTTTCATCTCTCGCTTTGCCGTCATTTAATTTCGCGTTCGTATATTCGCGAGTTTTATTTTTCGCGAGTAGTTTTTCTTGGACCCTACGAGTTAGCCTACATTCTCTCTCCCTATCTCTCTCTCTCCAGCATTAACCGATTGTTTTTTCCGTTAACCGGACCCAACGAATTCATGCATTTAAAATACCATCCCGTTATCCGAACATACCCCAGCCAAGCCGTTTTCAAAAATATATCCCGTTATACGAACATACCTCAATGACGCTACTTTGATATATTCCAAGGGTCTGAACGAAAAATTATGAGAGAAAAAAAAGGGAGAGTATCTGTGACTATTACGGAGAGATTTGAAATTTGAACTATCCTGCCCAACCGAAAAAGTGAGATATCCGAACTGGCTCTCTCTCTCTCTCTCTCTCTCTCTCTCTCTCTCTCTCTCTCTCTCTCTCTCGTGTTTTCATGATTTTGTCTTTATGATGTAGTGCTGCCTACTTCTTCCTTCACCTTTATCATTCTTTTTCTGTGTCTGTTCTCCTCTCTTCCTATTTCTCACCATCATCCGCCCACTTGATGTAGTGCTGCCTACTTCTTCCTTCACCCCTGTCATTCTTTTTCTGTCTGTCCTCCTCTCTTCCTATTTCTCCCATCTTTCCTGTCACTTTTTATTGCTCTTCATTCCTTTTCAGGTGGCTTTACACTGAATGACAAGCCTAACAGTTTCCTCCAAGCCAGGAAACCATATACAGTGCTGGGTGGTAACCATATAACCAACCCATACGTGTTGCCTACGTGTCAGCAAGTGCGTTGGCGGAGGGTTAGTGCCCCTCCCCGTAAAACAACTAACTCAAAGACAAACGGCCACCCCTTACCCGATTATGGCGTCTGGCGATAGATAGACAGACAGATCTTCATGATTCTTATTCCCTCCTTCTCTCCCCCCTCTCTCTCTCTCTCATACACACACACACACACACGCAGCCAATCTTTTCCCCCCGTTAACCGGACCTCCCTCGCTATACCGAACCGCGTAATACGGATCCGGATAACGCAGCGGATCCGGCGTTTTACGAATAACAGGAATGGTACGGTTATTGGAGCGTGTTCCTGTTATTGTTATGGTGAACGTTATAGTGCGCCATCATGTTCACCTACCACCGCTCCTAGGTGTGGTGGTGGTGGTGATGGTGGTTGTGATTGTGGTTGTGGTGGTGGTGATGGTGGTGGTGGTGGTAGCGATGGTGGTAGTCACTGATGGTGGTGGTAGCGATGGTGGTAGTCACTGATGGTGGTGGTAGCGATGGTGGTAGTTACTGATGGTGGTGGTAGCGATGGTGGTAGTTACTGATAGTGGTGGTAGCGATGGTGGTAGTTACTGATGGTGGTGGTAGCGATGGTGGTAGTTACTGATAGTGGTGGTAGCGATGGT
>NC_136957.1:1814562-1822062 GCF_032717465.1 Coenobita brevimanus
CACCAGAAATTCAAGGCCTCATCAGACAACGGGACACACTGCGACACTCCCCAACACCCCATACACAAGACACCGTACAACAAATACAAGAACTCAACACCGAGATGAACAGTAAAATATCAGAACAGCAAACACTAAACTGGAATAATGATCTCCAAACACTTGACCACCAAACAAACACCAATAAACTCTACAAAACACTAAACAGCATCACACTTTCCAACAGCAACACCACACAATCACACGCTGCCATCACAACAACAGACACCATACCCTCAAACAAACAACAAGCAAACACTCTCATCAATCACTTTTCACAAGTCAGCCATCTAAACCCCCATCCTGAAGACCGACGTATCATCAGACGTAAGAGACAGTTCCCCACAGACCCAGACTACGCACCTTTCACTTACAACCAGACGAAGCACATCATTAACAACCTCAAGCACTCATCTGCCTGTGGACCAGACAACATAAGCAACATTCACCTTAAACACCTAGGACCACAAGGCATACAAGCACTCACCAACATATCAGACTACAGTTACTCACACAACATAATACCCAACATCTGGAAGCATGGCAATATCATCACTATCCCTAAACCCAACAAAGACCCCACGTTACCCTCCTCACATCGCCCCATCACACTCCTCTGCACCCCCTCTAAAGTCACTGAACGACTAATACTAGAACTAGTCACACCTCACATTCCCCTAGCCCAGTCACAACATGGCTTCAGGCCACTACACTCCGCAAACATCCTTCTTACAGATCTTACACAGAGAGTTTTCGATGGCATGAATTCAGCTAGGCCACCACACAGAACACTCCTAATCACACTAGACATTAGCAAAGCTTTTGATGCCATCCCCCGCCACAACCTCACAAACAAAATACTCAACACAAACATGCACAATAACACAAAAAGATGGCTGGCAAACTACTTAGCAGGCAGATGTGCACACGTAACATTTGTCGGTCAATCTTCTAACATCAGAAACTTCACGAATGGCGTCCCCCAAGGATCTGTTTTGTCCCCTACACTCTTTAATCTATACATGCACGACGTACCCACACCCCACACACCACAGATACACATAGCTTCCTATGCAGATGATATAACACATGTACGCACCAAAACGCAAACACAGCTGCACACATCATCCAACCTTACCTCAACACACTACACGAATGGTTCACCACAAACAGGCTCAAAATATCCCCAGCCAAATCTACAGTTACTCTTCTCACAAACTGGACAGCAGAACACAGTCACATCCCACACCTCACCATAAACAACACTCCCCTACCACACACACACACACACACACACACACACACACACACACACACACAAAATCCTTGGTGTAACATACAATACATCAATGTCATTTAAACAACACATCACAAACATTAAAAATAAAATAACACCAAGACTCAATGCCTTGAGGTCACTTGCCCATACAACATTCAGACACAACAAAGAAACCACCACCACAGTATACAAACAATTCATACGTTCAGTGATGAATTATGCAAGCCCTGCCTGGGCTCCTAACCTGACCATAACACACTACAACACTCTACAGACCATACACAACAAGGCCCTAAAAATAATCACAGGCTGCACAGCTACTACACCCACAGACCACCTACATCAAGAAACCAAAGTCCTCAAAGTCAAGGATCACCTAGACATGAGAGGTACCCAGTTTCTTGCTGCAGCCTCCACAAACCGACAACATCCACTATATTACATGGCAGCACATCCACCCACACCAAGGAACATCAAAACAACACCCAGCACACGATACCATACACAAATACTGTCATCTCTCCCCCCTCGTTCACCTCAGACCTGGTTCCAGAAGCATATCCACACTCAGATCACTCGCCGCTCCATTCAGTCACTTAAAGACAACACACAGCTGCATGCACGGCCTCCTGATATCCACCCTTCTGAATCCTATCTTCCTTGTGAGGACAGGGTCCACCTGGCCAGGCTGAGATGTGGGCACCATCCAGCCCTCTTAAGCTACCAAAAGAGGCTGGATGACTCCGTCGCTGATGCCTGTCCAGGATGCAACACAGCACCCCATACTATTAAGGACATAATGGAAGACTGCATTGCACACAATCACCTACGCCAACAACACAACATATTGTACGCTCCTTGAGAGCTCTGTAGGAAGGCCCGGCCATGGCCTTCCTAAGGGACTCGGGGGTGTTTGGCCAGACTGCCTAGGGAACAACTACTACTACTACTACCTTACTACCTTTACTTACCTTACTACCTTTACCTCCTTACCTACCTTACTTGCATCCTCTACTTATCATACTTTCTTTACCTCCTTTATTTCCTTTGCTTACCTTACATTTCACTCCCCCGCCATCTTGTCTCTTCGATGTCACTTATTACAAGCCATACACCTCTCGATCCTTCTGATATTCCCGTTCTTGCCTCCAAACACGAAAAAAGCAGAGAAAAAACGACACATCATTCAAACAGCACACGAAGCCACGACATAACACAGAAAAACACACATCAATCAAACTGCACACGAAGCCACGAATAAACAATAATAAAACAGACACATCAATCAAACTGCACACGAACCCACGAAAAAACACAGACAAAATAAAGCACAGACAAACACCAGTCAATCCACACACCAAGCGAGTCAATTACTGCTCTCTCTCTCACCCCATAAACGGAGCGCGTCTCTTTGTCGAGTTGGCCGCTAATGATTCAAATAATTAAACAAAGACTTAAAACAGTAGTGTCGTCGCCTTTCCTGTTTATGTATTCCTGTTGTTGCGTCCCCACCCCCCCACATTGCCACAGGCTCCAACAGCAGTAGTTCGGTCCAGTGAGTTGTTCTTCCTATGGTCAGCCTTTAGGTGGTCAGGACACAAGATCAGCTAAGGCGAAAATAAACATTGGCTTCTTAAAGTTCACTGTCTTTCTTTTCTAAATAATTCCACTTCATGCTTTCCAACTTTACTGTTCTCACAAGCACTGGAGCTATACAGACTCTACCAACTGCTGTTACATTAAATGCTTGACAACACCTCACTGTTATCACAAGTACCGATGATATATAAACTTCAGTAACCCTTCACTGCCCTCACAGCCTTCACTGCACCACACTCAGACTGAACTGAAACCCTAATGAACTTGAAATAGTCTCTTCTCCAACCTTATATAAGCTTGCATTGTTTGAGAACGATCTACTCCACAATTCTGGTGTATTCTAGAGAGAGAGGGCACATTTACCAACTCGGAGACAACCAAAACATGCCAGAGTTTTCTTACAGTACTTAACACTGTAAATTATTTTGCGTACAAACTTTAACTGAATTACATAATTTAACAAGCAACTGCATAAATAAAACTGAGAGAAAGATCATAAAAATTAATGAACAACTTACGAAATAACTACGCTCACTAGCAGCAGGGGAACTGGCAACGCTGACTCGTACTGGAACTTACGGTAAACATCGGTAAACATCGAGGAACATGTAGGCTACCTGGCTGGCAAATCTCGCTTCTTAACACTGTTATTTCATCTTCGTTGCTGTCTACTTAAAATACGTCTTTAATAAATCGAGAACATAGAAAAAAAAAAAAGGTTTGATATTAACTGACGGTATCTGCTACATATATCACGCTCGCTCACCTGCGCCCCTCCACATCGCAGCTGCCAAATCACTTAATTAATGCTATCTAATTACACCCCGCAAATGACGCCTCTAGTATTAATTGTGACATAATTACATAGTTTATTCATTGCTGATTCAATTGATGATGAAAGTGAAAGAATAGGCAGTGCATTTGTGAGAAACGTTTAATTAGGAAAAACAGATTTCACACATCCATTTTTCACGCATCACTCCCCCACCTCAAGCCAGTCGCTCAACACGTCTCTCCCCCCTTCTCTCCCCCTCCCAATCCCTCCCCTCCCCCTCCTCTCCCCCCTCCCCAGCTGCCTCTGCACAGTAACCTACCTTATGAACTTGGGGATCTGAATGTATCGTGTTTTTGATGGTTTATAAGAGCTTAAATTGCCTATGAAAGGATCGCAGGTGACTGAATGTGATTATGTGTATGTTGATTAATCTGTGTTTTTGTTTATTTTGTTTAATTTGTTTATTTTTATTCCTCTATACATTCTACCTTCTTCGCCCCCCTCTTATCTCTCTCTCTCTCTCTCTGGGGGGCGCTGTAGCACAGTGGTAGCGAGCTGAGCTTGTGATCGGGATGTCGCAAGTTCGAGCCTCGCCCGGGCTACCGTTGCCGGGAGGGGTAGCGCCCTCCTGTAACCCCAGCGGGGCTATATGGCCTTAGTTGCCTAGCTCAGGGAACTCATTTCTCCATTTTCTCTTTCTTCATCTTAAACATGCAAACTAGGTTCATCCTCTCTCTCTCTCTCTCTCTCTCTCTCTCTCTCCAAACACACACTGCTACACTACACACCTAACAGCCACACTACACACTGCTACACCACACTCATTGTCATACCACACACTGCCACACCCCATACCACCACACCATGCCACACCCCATACCACCACACCATACCACACCACTCACTGCAACACCACACCACAATACACACCACCACATCACACACACACACACACACACACACACACACACACAGCCAACCAGTTCCATGGGTAGGCGGAATGTATTTACTGTCAGAGAGAAATAAAACACAGTATTCTCTTTCTCTATAAAAATCGGCAAATCCCAATTAAACAGTGACACTTCTCCACATCCCCCATAAAAATAGTGAATGTAAATTGGAACCTGGACTGAAATAGGGAGGGTATGCCATAGGTCCTGTCAAAATAGGGTAGGGTACAGGATATTCCCTATTTCACTACAGAGGAAATGTGTTACTCCTGCATAGCCAATTACAGTTACATGGACCCTCCCCCCATTTCAAATTGTGGACTATTTTGCGTGTGGGTAAATTTGCCACCCCCCCAAACCCCCACTCAGGAAAAATAGGGCCTCCCCCCACCTTGGCCTTCCCCTCTATAGCCCCCCACCATCACCTTCATATCACCCCTCACCACCACCACCACCACACCACCACACCACCCCTCACCACCACACCACCCCTCACCCTCACCACCACCACCCCTCACCCTCACCATCACCATCACCACCCCTCACCCTCACCACCACACCACCCCTCACCACCACCACCGCCACACCACCCCTCACCCATACCACCACCACACCACCCCTCACCCTTACCACCACCACCACACCACCCCTCACCCTTACCACCACCACCACACCACCCCTCACCCTTACCACACCACCCCTCACCCTTACCACCACCACCACACCACCCCTCACCCTTACCACCACCACCACACCACCCCTCACCCTTACCACCACCACCACACCACCCCTCACCCTTACCACCACCACCACACCACCCCTCACCCTCACCACCACCACACCACCCCTCACCCTTACCACAACCACACCACCCCTCACCCTTACCATCACTATACCACCCCTCACCCTTACCACCACCACACCACCCCTCACCCTTACCACCACCACACCACCCCTCACCCTTACCACCACCACCCCTCACCCTTACCACCACCACACCACCCCTCACCCTTACCACACCACCCCTCACCACCACCACCACCACCACCACACCAACCCTCACCCTTACCACACCACCCCTCACCACCACCACCACAACCACCACACCACCCCTCACCACCACCACACCACCCCTCACCCACACCACCACCACACCACCCCTCACCCTCACCACCACCACACCACCCCTCACCACCACCACCACGCCACGCCTCACCCAAACCACCACGACCACACCACCCCTCACCCTTACCACCACCACACCACCCCTCACCACCACCACACCACCCCTCACCACCACCACCACAACCCCTCACCACCACACCACCCCTCACCCTTACCACCACCACCCCTCACCCTTACCACCACCACACCACCCCTCACCCTTACCACACCACCCCTCACCACCACCACCACCACCACCACACCAACCCTCACCCTTACCACACCACCCCTCACCACCACCACCACAACCACCACACCACCCCTCACCACCACCACACCACCCTTCACCCTCACCACCACAACACCACCCCTCACCCTCACCACCACCACACCACCCCTCACCACCACCACCACGCCACGCCTCACCCTTACCACCACGACCACACCACCCCTCACCCTTACCACCACCACACCACCCCTCACCACCACCACACCACCCCTCACCACCACCACCACAACCCCTCACCACCACACCACCCCTCACCACCACCACCACCACCACACCACCCCTCACCACCACCACCACCACCACACCACACCTCACCACCACCACCACCACCCATCACCACCACACCACTCCTCACAACCACACCATCCCTCACCCTTAGCACATCACACCACCCCTCACCACCACCACCACCACCACCACACCATCACACCACCCCTCACCCTTACCACCACCACACCACCCCTCACCACCACCACACCACCCCTCACCACAACCCCTCACCACCACACCACCCCTCACCACCACCACCACCACCACACCACCCCTCACCACCACCACCACCACCACACCACCCCTCACCACCACCACCACCACCCCTCACCACCACACCACCCCTCACCACAACCACACCATCCCTCACCCTTAGCACATCACACCACCCCTCACCACCACCACCACCACACCATCACACCACCCCTCACCCTTACCACCACCACACCACCCCTCACCACCACCACACCACCCCTCACCACCACCACACCACCCCTCACCCTTAGCACATCACACCACCCCTCACCCTCACCACCACCATACCACCCCTCACCCTCACCACCACCATACCACCCCTCACCACCACCACACCACCCCTCACCACCACCACCACCACCACACCACCCCTCACCACCACCACCACCACCACCACACCACCCCTCACCACCACCACACCACCCCTCACCACCACCACACCACCCCTCACCACCACCACACCACCACACCACCACACCACCACCCACCACCACCACCACACCACCACACCACCACCCCCACCACCACCACCACACCCCCCCTCACCACCACCACCATACCACCCCTCACCACCACCACACCCCCCCGCACCACCACCACACCACCCCTCACCACCACCACCACACCACCCCTCACCACCACCACCACACCACCACCACCACCACACCACCACCACCACCACCACCACACCACCCCTCACCACCACCACCACACCACCCCTCACCACCACCACCACACCACCCCTCACCACCACCACCACACCACCCCTCACCACCACCACCACACCACCCCTCACCACCACCACCACACCACCCCTCACCACCACCACCACACCCTACACACCGCAACCTCACCACCACCCCTCTACAACACCACCACA